>NW_019944135.1:57482-60499 GCF_002910315.2 Salvelinus sp. IW2-2015
TGTTAGCCTGGGAGAAGTATCATGCTAGCTAGTCTTGGGTGTTAGCCTGGGAGAAGTATCATGCTAGCTAGTCTTGGGTGTTAGCCTGGGAGAAGGTATAGGAGAGACAGGTAACATTATGTAAACTGATGACCTGGAATAAAATAAACGTTTAAGCACAGGCCATTGTCTCCTCTAGTGCATACTGCTTATAGAAGGTTAGTTAAATGTGACTGAATGTTTGAAAATGATTACATGACATCATTACAATTATGCCTTAATCAATTAACTTGATGGATCCGCTTTTCACATAAGCTTTTATCGAGAGGTTAGTGGTTAAAAAAATAGATATCTTTATTAATCTGAGGGTTAATGACCTTGAGATAAGCCTGAWTAGTTTGCTTTTTGTGAAGACAATAAAAACTTTTATTCTATCAAGACATGAGGAGCGCCTGACAAGGACAGCTGGAGCACCTGATTGGCTAAGCGTGAATAGTGGTTGAAAATGGTGAGAACGATATCCTAGAGCATTCTCATTAAAGAGAGATGAAAAATGATGGTCAATTTAGCTATAATGTCATCCATTGTAGTCCCATTAATATTGTAAGGCAAAATATTGTGGTTACGCAGCATTGTGATGTTGACGCATGGTTCATTTTCATACATTTCAAACCTATAGCATTAATTATTCAAATTGACATAAACATGAAATGATGTCTGACATTTGTTGAAAGTAACGAGCATTACAAACCAGAAACATGAGATAAGACAGATATTGTAAACTTCTCGCCAGCTGTTACTTCTGTCCCAAGGCTGTGTTACTTCCGTCCCAAGGCTGTGTTACTTCCGTCCCAGGGCTGTGTTACTTCCGTCCCAAGGCTGTGTTACTTCCGTCCCACGTCCAAGGCTGTGTTACTCCGTCCCAAGGCCTGTGTTACTTCGTCCCAAGGCTGTGTTCTTCCGGTCTTTCCAGAGGCTGTGTTATCTTCCCGTCCCCAGGCTGTGTTACTTTCCGTCCAAGGCTGTGTTACTTCGTCCGCCAGGGCTGGTGTTACTTCGTCCCAAGGCTGTGTTACTTCCGTCCCAAGGCTGTGTTACTTCGTCGCCAGGGCTGTGTTACTTCCGTCCCAGGGCCTCGTGTTACTTCCGTCCCAAGGCTGTGTTACTTCCGTCCCAAGGCTGGTGTTACTTCCGTCCAGGGCTGTGTTACTTCCGTCCCAAGGCTGTGTTACTTCCGTCCCAAGGCTGTGTTACTTCGTCCCAAGGCTGTTTGTTACTTCCGTCCAAGGCTGTGTTACTTCCGTCCCAAGGCTGTGTTACTTCCGTCCCAAGGCTGTGTTACTTTCCGTGCCCAAGGCTGTGTTACTTCCGTCCCAAGGCTGTGTCCTCTTCCGTCCCAAGGGCTGTGTTACTTCTGTCCCAGGCTGTGTTCCCAGCTGCCAGCAGTACAAGTAACTTGCGGCGTAGTGCTGTGTTACTCGGTCTACTTTCATTCAACTCATTTACCTTGAAATGATCATTACAGTTGCTAATAGTAGAGGACATATATAAGTTTCTCAAGATGGTTCTCTCTTCTCCTATCGATCTATGAGTAAATTAGGAAAAAACATTTGGTATATGCAGGGTGTTACTTTCATCCCTGTTCTCCCCTAAATACGATTTGTATGGAATAATTTAATGTGTTGTAACGTTCGTTTCTTGGCGGAGAGAGATTGGACCAAGGCGGCAGCGGGTGATGAAGACATGCAAATTGAATTTAATTTAACCAAGACGTAAACGAACATAACACGAAATATACTTGAAAAAATTCCAAAAAACGTAGACAGACCTGAACTTGAGGCACTTACATAAACACGAAGAACGGCACGCAACAGGAACAGACTACACAAACGAAGCAGTCCCGTGTGGTCACACATACAGACACGAATACAATCAACCCACAAACAACACCAGTGAGAACATACACCTTAATATGGTTCTCAATCAGAGGAAATGTCAAACACCCTGCCTCTAATTGATGAACCATATCAGGCAACCCATTTAACAAACATAGAAAATCATCCCATAGAAATTCCCACCCCCAACTTACACGCCCGTGACCAACTAAAACACATGCAAAAATAAGAAGAAAATCAGGTCCGGAACGTGCCATAACCCCCCCTCAAGGCTGAGACCGGACCGCACCAGCATAAAGTCTAGGGGAGGGTCGGGTGGGCATCTGTCCACGGTGGGGCTCGGGTCTGGGCGTGGTCCCCACCACCATAGTACAATCGCGCGCTTTTTGTAGCCCCTCACCTATGACCACCCACCAGATAAACCCACCTAATTTAGGGGCATCAAGCGGATATAGGGGCAGACCGGGATAAGGGGCACGCACCGGGATAGGGGCAGCACGGGATAAGGGGGCAGCACCGGGATAAGGGCAGCACGCGACTGAGGGACGAACGCTCCGGACTGAGGGACGGCAGCTTCCGGACTGAGGACGGCAGCCTCCGGACTGAGGGACGGCAAAGCTCCGGAGCTTGAGGGACGGCAGCTCGCGGACTGAGGGACGGGGCAGCTCCGGACCGAGGGTCGCAGCTCGGATGAGGGACTGCAGCTCATGGCTGGCTGCACGGTCTGGCTGCTCATGGCTGCTGACCGGTCTGGTGCTCATGGCTCGCGGAAGGCTCTGGCTTGCTCATGGCCGCGGAAGGTCTGGCTGCTCATGGCTCGCGGAAGGCTCTGGCTGCTCCTGGCTCGGGAAGGCTCTGGCTGCTCATGGCTGCGGAAGGCTCTGGCTCGCTCCTGTCCTGCGGAGGCTCTGGCTGCTCATGGCTCGGAAGGCTCTGGCTGCCTCATGGCTCGCGGAAGGGCTTCTTGGCTGCTCCTGGCTCGCGGATGGCTCTGGCTGCTCATGGCTCGCGAGCTCTGGCTGCTCCTGTCTGGCGGAAGGCTCTGGCTGCTCTGTCCCTGGCGGAAGGCTCTGGCTGTCCTGTCTGGCGGAAGCCCTAGTGGCTCCTGTCTGGCGGACGGCTCTAGCGGGCTCCTGTCTGGCG
>NW_019944135.1:62659-63114 GCF_002910315.2 Salvelinus sp. IW2-2015
AAAAAAAATCTAACAATATAAAACACAGATATTCTGGAAAAACGATTATATTCCTCAGTAAGGAGGTACCCGATCAATATTTTTAATTGCTCAAGCGGCACCAGAACAACCAATTGTAATGAGCTATAGTCCTACTAACAGTGCAGTTACACTACAATGAGCTAAACTGAGAGGTCTGTTGGTGAAGTACCGTGTACACGCTACAGTATAGCAGAGGACTGTTGGTCCAAAACTACAAACTCATTCTAAAGGAGTGGAGAATGAGGTGGGGTGAGGGGTGTGGAGAAAGCAGGGGATGGTAGAGAGGGACGGGTGTACACTGTACAGTAAGTATTGCAGACTTGCACTCCTCAGCTCAAAGGGGGCTGGAGGAAGGGAGGGAGGAAAACATTACACTGGCACTCTTTCCTCTCCACTAATCCCCCATGTGCCCTGAAACAACATAGCCCACTGCA
>NW_019944135.1:66500-69860 GCF_002910315.2 Salvelinus sp. IW2-2015
TAATTGGCCAGTTTCTGGCCATGAAGGCAGTATCATGGATCCAGGCTCAGAAAGGTAGCTATAGCTTACCTCATAGTCCTGGCAACTCTTGTCCTTCATCTGCCCTGTTGAAAGAAATTGTTCAGGTGAAAGCAATTTCTAGTAGGATCCACATATTACTTAAATGACAAATATATTTATTTTGATATAATCATTTCAAATACAATGTTTGGTGTGATTTTGTCTTCAAACAAGTGTTCATGATACATTTTGCCATCCTTGCAACCATGATCCCAAGTAGTAATGAATTGGGGCTGTCTGGTCCTCCTGAGCCTCCATCTTGAAACCATAGAGCCATACCAGGGCTAGAACCGTGGCCCACACCTCCTGGCCAACCTGACAGAGACAGAAGATAAGGACGCTGAGACATGAGATTCAGTTCAATGGTCTTCATGCCTTTGTCCAGATCTGATGGTCTTTCTATAGAGCACACATGCAGACACTGTGTGTGAGTGCATCATCTTGCAGCATGCTCATCTATTTTCGGTTCATCCTGCTGCCTGTGGAAACGCCATATCAGTTTATTTCTGTGGACYTACCTGTGCAGGCTTTGGCTTGGACACCTCCTCYTCAGTCTTCGCCAGCACCTCAGCCAACGCTGCMTCCAGGACCCAGGAACCAGAGGCCTTCTGAAGGGAGATCAGCTGGAGGAGAGGGTCCCTCACAGGCTTAGAGGTTGGGKCTGGAGAGTCAAAGTCTAWTGGGATTGGAYAACATAATTGAAATCGAAATGCTTCCATAATGTAGATTAATACCTCAACCCGAACTCTAATCCTAACCGTTGCAGTTAAATCCTTGTGCTGWGCTTGAGTAATAAAGTCACAATAAAAATAACAATGTAGGGAGCATCAAACACAGTAACAATTTGCAGGTATTTGGAATTAGGTTAAAACAGACATTAACACCTGCCCCAAATTACCTTCTTCATCACAGTCTTCGTCACATTCTAATACTTCACAAGCACCTGAAAAACATATATTCGTTGTATATTCCCATTAACACAATTCTATCAATAATTGATTAACTAAATAATATAATTACAGTTTACTTCTATCAAAAATTAATCAATATTAATTATGTGATTCCAACACTTCTGTAAAAGCTATGAAATGTGAAAAGGATAAAGCTATAAAATGTGTATTGTAGAGGGCTTCCGGTGACGCAACTTAGGCAATGGCTGCCTTATAATAGGGAAATAGGAAATATAATAGAAATAGGGCATAAGGTAATAGCCTGGCACAAGTTAGGACATCATACTATCTCACCAGGGCCTTTGGGCTGCAACTACATAGGGAATAAGGGCCTTTGGCTGCACTACATAGGAATAGGGCCTTTGGGCGGCACTACATAGGAAATAGGAGCCTTTGGGCTGCAACAACATAGGGAATTAGGCCTTTGGGCTGCACTACATAGGGAAAGGGCTTTGGGCTGCACTACATAGGGAATAGGGCTTTGGGCTGCACTAACATAGGGAAAGCCTTGGCTGCCTACATAGGAATGAGTCTTGGGCCCTTAACTAAATGGCCTTTGGTGCACTACATAGGGAATAGAGGGACTTCTGGGCTGCACTTTACATAGGGGAATAGCTGGTGTAGCATGGGAGCAGTTTGGCTGCACTACATAGGAATAGGGCCTTTGGGCGCACTAATAGGAATAGGCCTGTGGCTGCACTACAATAGGGAATAGGGCCTTTGGGCTGCCACTACATAGGAATAGGGCCTTGGGCTGCACTACATAGGGAATAGGGCCTCTTGGGCTGCACTACATAGGGAATAGGGCCTTGGCTGCACTACATAGGGAATAGGGCTTTGGCTGCACTACATAGGAATAGGCCTTTGGGCTGCACTACATAGGGAAGTAGGGCCTCTTGAGCTGCACTACATAGGGAATAGGCCTTTGGGCTGGCAACACATAGGAATAGGGCCTTTGGGCTGCAACTACATAGGCATAGGGCCTTTGCGTGCACTACATAAGGGCTGGCTGCACTACATTAGGGGCCTTTGGCTGCACTACATAGGGAATAGGGCCTCTGGCTGCACTACATAGGGAATAGGGCCCTTTGGGCTGCACTACATAGGAATAGGGCCTTGGGCTGCACTACATAGGGAATAGGGCCTTTGAGCTGCACTACATAGGGATAGGGCTTTGGGCTGCCACTACATAGGGAAGAGGGCCTTTGCTGCACTACATAGGAGATAGGGACCTTTGGGGCTGCACTACATAGGGAATAGGGCCTTTGGCTGCACTACATAGGGAATAGGGCCTTTTGGCTGCACGTACATAGGGAATAGGGCCTTTGGGCTGCACTACATAGGAATAGCCGGCTGAGTAATAGGAATAGGCCTTTGGGCTGCACTACATAAGACTTAGCCCAGCTGGGACCTGACCATCCATAGCTGTCTGTCTGTCTGTCTGTCTGTCTGTCTGTCTGTCTGTCTGTCTGTCTGTCTGTCTGTCTGTCTGTTCTGTCTGTCTGCTCTGTCTCACTCACTCACTTCACTCACTCACTCACTCATCAGTTCACCCCTCACTCCTCACTCATCCTCTTCATTCACTCCCCCCACTCATTCATTCACTCACCCTCACTCACTCACTCACTCACTCATCACTCATCATTCACTCCCCCAGATACTCACTCACTCATTCTTCCTCACCCTCACTCACTCACTCCACTCACTTCATTCATTCACTACCCCCTCGCCCCCTCACCCTCCTCACTCTGTGGTGGAGTAATATATTGAAGGCCAAAGTCAGAGATGTCCGTCAACATTGCAAATATAGATGTTTTTCTCTCAAAAGGAATAGAGAGAATTTCCCTTGTGAACATAGAAAGAAGACAATCCAAAACAGTCATTCAGTTTTGCCTCCTAGGTCGTTTTAGTTGACCTGATTGCTTGGTGGAGTTTGCCAAATAGGCATTTATTAAAACCACATTAGAGACAATTAATCCAGTCATCCTTGTTTAGTCAGGGTTGTCTCTTTTATTTATGTAAATTGTACTATGAGTGTCTCTTCTAACAGAAACCAAACGGAGAAAATCTGTGCGTAATTGCAGCCAGACTTTAGCAGCTTAGCGCAGCAGCCAGTGAGTGACGACACTCCGGAAGGAACTTCTCGGCGTTAGACGCGCGCGGCTCTGTGAGTGCGCAAATCCCTGCAAGAGACCGCTCGTTCTCTCCATCAAATAGCTCGGAGCTTTTTGCTGCGGTGCGGAGCCATCACCAACTCTCCTCCTCCCGCTCGGTCTTCTGATCCAGCAGAACACCGACCGAACCTGAACCATCTGGGCATATCTCTGGGGACGGAGCTCTCCTATGGCTC
>NW_019944135.1:69885-74521 GCF_002910315.2 Salvelinus sp. IW2-2015
ATTTTTTCGTACTACATTGGTTGGGTATTTTCCCCCTAAATTAAGTATTTACTCTGAGCATTATAGTAACTCATTTTAATTCATATGGCTGCAATCCCGGTAACAGGATCGATATGACAACAGCCAGTGAAAGTGCAGGGCGCCAAATTCAAACCAGAAATCTCATAATTAAAATTCCTCAAACATACATGTGTCTATATACCATTTTAAAAGACTCTTGTTGTTAATCCCACCAAAAGTGTCCGATTTCAAATAGGCTTTTCAGCAAAAGCACCACAAACGATTGTTAGGTCACCACCAACTCAAAGAAAAATTCAGCATTTTTCCAGCCAAAGAGAGGAGCCACAAATAGCACAAATAGAGATAAAATGAATCACTAACCTTATCTTCTCTCTTTTGGCTCACAATGCGCAGGATACGGGCCAACGCCATCGCAATCTTGACTGTAGCGTGGATCCTGGGAACATTTTATTACCTGTGGCAGGACAATAAGCCGCACACATCATCCCCGTCCTCGGCCTCGCAACCCCGCGTCGGGGACAGCAGGAGCCATGCCGGGCGACCTGACATCCACCGAGATGACAGTCACAGGACCATTCCGCTAATCGTAAGTGACAGGTTGAGAGTAGCGGAGCTGGATTTGTTGATAGAGAGAACAGTGATAGATAAAGGGAAGAGCGACAGACTGCGCTGCGGCTCTCTCTCTCTCTCTCTCTCTGCTGGAAGGAAAGCGGCTGTCTGTATGAGACTGCAGGGAGGGGTGGGAGTGTGTTTCATGGGTAATCTGTGTTGTGATGCACAGCTGGAGGTACTGTTCACCCACCTCCTCACTAAACCTGTGCTGCCTGTATGTATTTGACGCAAAAAAAAACTGTGCGTCGACGCTCTGTGGTCCATTTCATATACTTAAACTGAGCTTTAAATAGCCTATGCTTTTTTTCTGCGTTGCATTATGCATTATTTGCATGCCTTTCTCTCTCGTCCATTGCCCTTTGGTCGAAGGCTGCCACAGGACCCGAWTAACCCATAAGAGGCTTTCCGTAAGACTCTGAAGGATGAGGGAGCAAACCGAGCTAGCCCTGAGAGCCGAGCCGTCCKCGGGTAGCCACCGTCTGGACCGTTGATACACAACTGTTATGACTGTGTTGTAGAATCTAGAGAATATTCTCTGCAATATAAACCGAGACCCATTGAACATTTAGATACAAATATGGCATATAGGGTGGAGGACAAATATCGGTCTGTAGTCTTTACAGACGGTTCGTGGACAATGATGGATGATCTTTCTCTTCTTTCGCCGTTTGATGCGTTTATTTATTTTGTCTAGATGGAGCTCTTTCCCCTGGTCTTATCGCTCTGTGTGTCTAGGGGTGCATGGAAAATCACTGCTCTATGTGGTCGTGGACATGYCATTTGGAATTCTTGACATATTTTGAGTTGTATTAATGTTGGCCTTGTAGCTGCATGAAAACTATAGGCCCCCCTTGCAGGATTAGGGAGTAACGGATTATAGTTAGAAAGTAACCCAAACCTGCCCACCTGAAAAACCTATTTTAGGATTTTACTGTCAGTTTCCATATCATCKACTCAGGTCAATGCCTAGTAGGCCCTTATTAGGCCTATGACCTATAGGAAAAGAATGACATGTTCTCTTCAGCACCAATCATCTATTCTCAAGAAGCTTCACTTTGTTTCTCATGACCCAATCAGCGTCTTTATTTTTTTGCGGCCTATAATTCCTGACAGACAGTTTTTATAATAACTATGAATGGAACATTGTATTTATGACAGGTTCTTGATAGAGCTGTAAAACAAGTACAGTTCTCGGGGACGAGTGCTCCACGAAACGGGAACACTTACCTTGGGATAGTTTTTACTAGATGAAATCCAGTCAGCTGTGCTTAGTGGCTTGCGCATTGGAAGAAAGACTCACGTGTTGATGTGGCACCTAGTCCTCCCAATAGCCCTCACAGGTGCCAATGCTTTTCATTGTGACTGGAGAAAATATGAAGAACTTGTGGATGAAGGCCTATACCACCGTAAAGTCAATAGGCCACCCAAGCTATATAATATGCTCCAGTCTCCATATGGAGAAAGGGAGCAGGCTATATAATATGCTCNTTCTATCCAATACTAATAATAATATGCATATATTAGCAACTATGACTGAGGAGCAGGCAGTTTACTCTGGGCACCTTTCATCCAAGCTACTCAATACTGCCCCTGCAGCCATAAGAAGTTCAAATGGAAAAGGAGAAAGTAGGAAGAGGTTGTGGAGCTACAACAATAGTTTGTAACAAGTCAGGAGAAGCTAAAATCGTAGACTAAACAGATATGGCTCATGCTAGCGCAAATAAGCTAACAGCAGCAAAAGTATCCTAATTTTCGAGGTGATAAAGGAGGATTTGCGCAATGCGCTCACAGGCTTTCAAGAGGAACTTCGAGAAGATGTACGAAAATAACAAAATGAGTTCAACATGGACATTAACCACAAACTCAAAGAAAACAAATAACAACTTCACAGCATATCTACAATAATGTGGGATGCAGATCAGCGCATTTGGGAAACAGACACATAGAACACTGCAGTCAAGGGTGCACTTGTACAGTCTTTGAAAAGCCATCATGCACTTCAGGCAAAAGTGACAGAACTCGACAGTTTTTCACATCGTAATAACAGACTTTATTCCGTGGCAGAGGGCAGAGAAAAAGACTCGATGCCCACATTCGTGGAGGGTCTATTCAAATAAATACTTGAAGATGACACAGACCTGGTACTCGAGAGAGCACACCGAGTTCTGGCCTCAAACCCCCCTTCCCAGCTGTGTCCCACCAAAATCCATCGTTTTTCCCCGTGCAGCCTGGAAAAAGCCTGTTAATAACTTCCAAGGCCAACGAGTGTTCTTTGATCATGACTACACGGGAGACATACTGAAAAGGAAGTAAGGAATACACCCCTATCAAGAAGGTACTAAAAGAGAAAGGGATTCACTTTTAAACACCATTCCCGGCAAAAGTGTACTGACCCGGTTACATACGAGCATGCAGATGAGGCGGCGGAGGACCTGAAGTCGAGGGGCATCTCAGTGAAGTATACCGCCAGGAGAAAGTAGTCTTCACCGGCGGAAAGACTCAAGCAAGTCACCTCGGCAAGAGTACACTCACACTCTCCTTCACTGCAGCCGACGCGAGCAAAACATTTAAACGTGTTAACCCTCGCAAGGCTGCAGGCCCAGACGGCATCCCCAGCCGCGTCCTCAGAGTTTACGGACATATTCAATCAATCCTTATCCCAGTCTGCTGTTCCCACATGCTTCAAGAGGGCCACCATTGTTCCTGTTCCCAAGAAAGCTAAGGTAACTGAGCTAAACGACTACCGCCCCGTAGCACTCACTTCCGTCATCATGAAGTGCTTTGAGAGACTAGTCAAGGACCACACTCAACGTCAACAAAACAAAGAGATGATCGTCGACTTCAGGAAACAGCAGAGGGAGCACCCCCCAATCCGCATCGACGGGACAGTAGTGGAGAGGGTAGTAACTTAAGTTCCTTGGCGTACACATCACGGACAAACTGAAATGGTCCACCCACACAGACAGCGTGGTGAAGGCGCAGTAGCGCCTTGTCACCAAAAACACTCACAACTTTTACAGATGCACAATAGAGAGCATCCTGTCGGGCTGTATCACCGCTTGGTACGGCAGCTGCTCCGCCCATAACCGTAAGCTCTCCAGAGGTAGTGAGGTCTGCACAACGCATCACGGGGGCAAACTACCTGCCCTCCAGGACACCTACACCACCCGATGTCACAGGAAGCCAAAAGATCCATCAAGGACAACAACCACCCAAGCCACTGCCTGTTCACCCCGCTATCATCCAGAAGAAGAGGTCAGTACAGGTGCATCAAAGTGGGAACGAGAGACTGAAAACAGCTTCTATCCAAGGCCATCAGACTGTAAAAGAGCCACCACTAACATTGAGTGGCTGCTGCCAACATACTGACTCAACTCTACCACTTTAAATGGAAAAATGAGGTAATAAATTTATCACTAGCCACTTAAAACAATGCTACTTTTTATATAAGTTTACATACCCTACATTACTCATCTCATATGTATATTCTATACGCTATACCATCTACTGCATCTTGCCTATGCCGTTCGGCCATCACTCATTCATTTATTTTTATGTACATATCTTATTCATTCCTTTACACTTGTGTATAAGGTAGTTGTGAAATTGTTAGATTACTTGTTAGATATTACTGCATGGTCGGAACTAGAAGCACAAGCATTTCGCTACACTCACATTAACATCTGCTAACCATGTGTATGTGACAAAAAAATTTGATTTGAATGACTGGAACCTAACATCTCAACCACTCTATTATATCGCCAGTGGCTAACTGGGTCACCCTTACCCTAATCCTAATCATCACGGTCAAATATTTGTGCTGTGAATAATAGTCAAAATAAAAAAATATTTAAAAGTTTGCAAATTACAAACCTTGTGAGAGAAGAATCCAACTTGCACCATGACACAAGATACCAGGAGGTAAAGGACGAAGAGCAGTATTAGTAACTTATCTCAATCATTCAACGTGAATCACACAAATTAAAATGTATTTCTTTTTTTA
>NW_019944135.1:75720-80050 GCF_002910315.2 Salvelinus sp. IW2-2015
CATATCACCTTCACCCTACCTGACACCTCAGACCCACCCCAATAGGTCCACAGACGACGCAATCGCAACCACACTGCCCTAACCCATCTGGACAAGAGGAATACCTATGTGAGAATGCTGTTCATCGACTACAGCTCAGCATTTAACACCATAGTACCCTCCAAACTCGTCATCAAGCTCGAGACCCTGGGTCTCGACCCACCTCGTGCAACTGGGTACTGGACTTCCTGACGGGGCCGCCCCCAGGTGGTGAGGGTAGGTAACAACATCTCCACCCCGCTGATCCTCAACACTGGGGCCCACAAGGGTGCGTTCTGAGCCCTCTCCTGTACTCCTGTTCACCCACGACTGCGTGGCCATGCACGCCTCCAACTCAATCATCAAGTTTGCAGACGACACTACAGTGGTAGGCTTGATTACCAACAACGACGAAACGGCCTACAGGAGGAGGTGAGGGCCCTCGGAGTGTGGTGTCAGGAAAATAACCTCACACTCAACGTCAACAAAACAAAGGAGATGATCGTCGACTTCAGGAAACACAGCAGAGGGAGCACCCCCAATCCGCATCGACGGGACAGTAGTGGAGAGGGTAGTAACTTAAGTTCCCTTGGCGTACACATCACGGACAAACTGAAATGGTCACCCACACAGACAGCGTGGTGAAGGCGCATAGCGCCTTGTCACCAAAAACACTCACAACTTTTACAGATGCACAATAGAGAGCATCCTGTCGGGCTGTATCACCGCTTGTACGGCAGCTGCTCCGCCCATAAACCGTAAGGCTCTCCAGAGGTAGTGGAGGTCTGCACAACGCATCACCGGGGGCAAACTACCTGCCCTCCAGGACACCTACACCACCCGATGTCACAGGAAGGCCAAAAAGATCATCAAGGACAACAACCACCCAAGCCACTGCCTGTTCACCCCGCTATCATCCAGAAGAAGAGGTCAGTACAGGTGCATCAAAGTGGGGAACGAGAGACTGAAAACAGCTTCTATCGCAAGGCCTCAGACTGTAAGAGCCACCACTAACATTGAGTGGCTGCCTGCCAACATACTGACTCAACTCTAGCCACTTTAATAATGGAAAAATTGAGGTAATAAATTTATCACTAGCCACTTAAACAATGCTACTTTTATATAATGTTTACATACCTACATTACTCATCTCATATGTATATTCTATACGCTATACCATCTACTGCATCTTGCCTATGCCGTTCGGCCATCACTCATTCATTTATTTTTATGTACATATTCTTATTCATTCCTTTACACTTGTGTATAAGGTAGTTGTGAAATTGTTAGATTACTTGTTAGATATTACTGCATGGTCGGAACTAGAAGCACAAGCATTTCGCTACACTCCATTAACATCTGCTAACCATGTGTATGTGACAAATAAAATTTGATTTGAATGACTGGAACCTAACATCTCACACTCTCTATTATATCGCCAGTGGCTAACTGGTCACCCTTACCCTAATCCTAATCATCACGGTCAAATATTTGCTGTGAATAATAGTCAAAATAAAAAATATTTAAAAGTTTGCAAATTACAAACCTTGTTGAAGAAGAATCCAACTTGCACCATGACACAAAGATACCAGGAAGGTCAAGGACGTATAGTAAAGAAACTAAACAAATCTCCAGGCACTAATGGCTTCCCTTCAGAATGGGCAAAGTTTGATGGGACAACAAACGATCAAAACGGTTACATACTGGAACCTAATACCTCAACCCCTCCATTAGAATCGCCAGTGGCYAACTGGGTCACCTTGACCCKAACTGGAACCMTGACCCTAATTATCACTAAAATATTTGTGCTGTGAATAATACAGAAAAAATTAAAAAAGTTTGCAAATTACATACGTTGTTGAGAGAAGAATCCTACTTGCACCAGGACACAAGAAATCAGGAGGTAAAGGACAAAGAGCAGTATTAACAACTTCCTCAATCATTCAACGTGAATCACACAAATTAAAATGTATTTCTTTTTTAAACAAAACAAGGGTAGTTTAAACGTACCCTTCACCCTAGATGCGAGCGAACCTTTGGCCTTCTGAGCAGACATACCTTAATACAAATGAACAGTGATTGTATAAACAGGGTTAAGAATTAGTATGTTTATTATAAACTCATAAGTGATACTTATGCATAATTGTAATATGGTAATGTCCCCGAATCATGCAAATTTGTTTCTAAACCAAATAGACTTGGTGCTTACTGTTTCTTTTACGCATCTTACACTTACTCTTTGTGCCGACCTCAAACTCTGACTCAGAGCACATAAGCTGATCAGCTCGGTCATCGAGTTCAGATAGTTTCATATCGCACTCAAGTACACTACTGCATAAATCCCAATCTGCACAAAACATGAACACAAGATCCACAACACAAATTATAAAGTGGTTAGATTTCCACAAACACCAACAATGGTATTACTTTAAAGAATAAAACAGTCAATTCAATTTGTATAAGTACCTTGTATTGTTTGTTCAAATAAAATGAATCCGCAACAGTAACAATGTAACAGTGGCAAAGTAGCACAAACCTTTCAGTGAACATTCCCTTAGATTCAACACTGAGAAAGAAGGGAAAAACACAGGTCACTGGGTTACAAACATGAAGGTACATGCACCGAACACATTAATGACTAAACAATGAGGATTCTGTCTCAAGTGCAGGGGGCACAGTTTGAGACACTTCAGCTCGCGGTTACCATTTATTTAGCGCTGTTTACATATCTGCATAAAATAATTTCCTTGTACAGCCTCTCCCCGTCACACAAACACTCACTCACTTGGCGTGGGGACTTGTCTGCGTAGCAGCTGTCCATGCAGGGCCTCTCCATCTCCTTTGTGGACAGCGATGAAGGCGGTAAAGGCACTGCTCACTCCTGATTGGACGCTGAGCTCTAGCACCTTTTCTTTCACTCCCTCCTTCTCACCATCCTGCTCTCTCTCTTCCACCTCCAGGGATTGGATCAGGGTTCGAGCACCCAGCCTGTGGACGGTCATTCTGGAGAGGAGGGATAGAGAGAAGAAGTAGAGGAAAGAGAGAGAGAGATAAGAGTTAGATGTGGGAGGAGGAGGGATATAGAGATTGAGACGGTGGAGTGGGAGAGAGGAGGGTTAGAGAGAAGAAGTGCGATGGGGAGGGAGGGATATAGAGATTAAGACGGTGGAGTGGGGGAGAGGAGGGATATAGAGATTGAGACGGTGGAGTGAGGGAGAGGAGGGATATAGAAATTGAGACGGTGGAGTGAGGGAGAGGAGGGATATAGAGATTAAGGCGGTGGAGTGGGGGAGAGGAGGGATAGAGAGATTAAGACAGTGGAGTGGGGGAGAGGAGGATATAGAAATTGAGACGGTGGAGTGAGGAGGAGAGGAGGGATATAGAGATTAAGAGACGGTGGAGTGGGGAGCGGAGGGATAGAGGATTAGAACAGTGGAGTGGGGGAGAGAGGGAGAGAGATTAAGACAGTGGAGTGGGAGAGGAGGGTATATAGAGATTGAGACAGTGGAGTGGGGGAGAGGAGGGATATAGAGATATAGACAGTGGAGTGGGAGAGAGGAGGGTTAGAGAGATTAAGACAGTGGAGTGGAGAGAGAGGGTTAGAGAGATTAAGACAGTGGAGTTTGGTAGAGAGGGATAGAGAGAGAAAAAGTGCGATGGGGAGAGGAGGGATATAGAGATTAAGACAGGTGGAGTGGGGAGAGGAGGGATATAGAGATTAAGACGGAGTGGGGGAGATGAAGGGATGATAATGGGGATACCTACAGTATCATATATTATCAAATCATACTACAATGCTGAAATGCATTAGAAGGCTGGCACAGTTTCTGTTAAGAGCATCATGGCAGTCCTGCCTGTAAATAGTGGCACATTCCCTTAATGCATCTGACCAAGGCCTGCAGTGTGTTTTTACCCAGGTCCTCTGCAGGCTTAAGACTGAAGCTCAGCTGGTTCTCAACAAGGCTGCTTGGCCAGCTGTACTTCACATCACCGAGCCCTCTGTGTTCCCCTGAGCTCTGAGCAGGGGAGAGATGAGAGAGAGCGAGAAAGAGAACAGACAGAACGAGAGAAAGAAAAAAGGAAATACAGAGTTTAGTAAAACACGTGGACCGTGACCCAAAAAATTGTTGTCTTGCAAATAAGTTATGACCTTACCGTGTCATTTGAACATTGCATACAGTATGTTAAACAATATTAACATTCATAACAGTAGAAGGCAGAGCTCACCTCCCAGTGAGCTGGGCATACAGAAGTGCCCTTTGGCCCTGGAAGACCACTCTGATTGGTGGAGACAGAGGTGTGACAGAGACCC
>NW_019944135.1:80075-85000 GCF_002910315.2 Salvelinus sp. IW2-2015
TTTCCATTGTGAACTGGAGAAAATATTGAAGAACTTGTGGATGTAAGCCTTATACCACCGGTAAAGTCAATAGCCCGAACTCCAGTGTACCCCAAGCTATATAAATAATGCTACCAGTCTCCATGATGGAAGAAAGGGAGCAGCTATACATATGCTCCAGCTCCATATGGGAGAAAGGGAGCAGGCTATATAATATGCTCCAGTCTCATATGGAAAAGGGAGCAGGCTGTATAATATGCTCCAGTCTCCATATGGAGAAAGGGAGCAGGGCTGCTATAATATGCTCCAGTCTCCATATGGAGAAAGGGAGAACAGTGCTATACAAATATGCTCCAGTCTCCATATGAGGCTGATAATTGTCGAGGTAGAGGCAGGCGTATAAATATGCTCCAGTCTCCATAATGGGAGAAAGGGAGGCAGGACTATATAAATGCCTCCAGTTCTCCCATATGGGAAAGGGAGCAAGGCCTATATAAATGATACCGTCTCCATGGGCTATTCTCCAGTCCCATAGAGAAAGGGAGCAGGCGTATATAATTATTCTCCAGTCTCCATATCAGAGAAAGGGAGCAGGCGTAATATAATATGCTCCAGTCTCCATAGGAGAAAGGAGCAGGCTATTAATATGCTCCAGTCTTCATATGGAGAAAGGAGCAGGCTGTATAATATGTCCAGTCTCCATACTGGAGAAAGGGCGCAAGGGCATATACCAATATGCTCCCAGTCTCCATATGGAGAAAGGGAGCAGAGCTATATAATATGCTCCCAGTCTCCATATATTGAGAAAGGGGCAGGCTATAATAATATGCTCAGCTCTCCGATGGAGAAAAGGGAGCAGGCTAGTATAATATGCATCCAGTCTCCGTTATGGAGAAAGGGAGCAGGCTAGTATAGATATGCTTCAGTCTCCATACTGGAGAAAGGGAGCAGCTCATATAATATGCTCCAGTCTGCCCGATATGGAGAAAGGAGCAGGCTATATATATCGCTCCAGTCCTCCCGTATGGAGAAAGGGAGCAGCTATTATAATTAATGCTTCAGTCTCGCAATATGGAGAAAGGGGCAGGGCTATATAATATGCTCCAGTCTCCATATGAGCAAAGGGGAGCAGGCTATATAATAATGCTCGCAGTCTTCCATATGGAGATAAGGGACCAGGCTATATAATATGGCTCCAGTCCCCATCATGGAGAAAGGGAGCAGGCTATATATATCGCTCCAGTTCTCCAATATGGAGAAAGGGAGCAGGCTAATATGATTAATGCTCAGTCTCCCAGTATGGGAAGAAGAGGGAGAAGGCTATTAATATATGGCGTCCCAGTCCTCATATGGAGAAAGGGAGGCAGGCTATATAATATGCTCCAGTCTCCGTATGGAGAAAGGGAGCAGGCTATATAAGTATGCTCCAGTCTCCGTATGGAGAAAGGGAGAGGCTATATAATATGCTCAGTCTCCCATAATGGAGAAAGGGAGCAGGCTAATATAATATGCTCCAGTCTCCATATGGAGAAAGGAAGCAGGACTGTTAATATGCTACAGTCTCCATATGGAGAAAGGGAGCGGCTATACTAATATGCTCCATTCCCATATGGAGAAAGGGAGACAGGCTGTTAATCATTGCCTCCCAGTCTCATACCTGGAGAAAGGAGCGAAGACTGAACCAATATGCTCCAGTCTACCATATGGACGAAGGAGCCAGGCTTATATAATATGCTCCAGTCTCCGTAGGAGAGAAGGGCGAAAGGGCTATATAATATGCTCCAGTCTCCGTATGGAGAAAAGGAGCAGGCTATATTCTAATATGTCTCCAAGTCTCCATAGGAGAAAGGGAGCAGGCTATACTAATATGCTCCAGTCTCCGTATGGAGAAAGGAGCAGGCATACTATAATATGCTCCAGTCTCCATATGGAGAAAGGGAGCAGGCTAATATAATATGCCCAGTCTCCGTATGGAGAAAGGGAGCGGCTATATAATATGCTCCAGTCTCCATAGGAAGAAAGGGAGCAGGACATATAATATGCTCCATCTCCATATGGAACAAAGGGAGCAGGGTATATAATATGTTCCAGTCTCCATATGGGAGGGGGGGGGGGGAAAGGGAGCAGAGCTTATATAATATGCTTCCAGTCTCCACTATGGAAGGAAAAGGGAGCAGGCTATAATATGCTCCAGTCTCCATACTATGGAGAACAGGGAGCAGGCTATAAAATATGTTCAGTCTCTTATGGAAAAGGGAGCAGCAGGCTATATAATATGCTCCAGTCTCACTATCGCGAGAAGGAGCAGCCACGGCTATCTCGCATAATATGCTCGCAGTCTTCCATATGGAGAAAGGGAGCAGGCCTATATATATGCTCACCAGTCCTCATATGGAGATAAGGAGCAGGCTAGTATACTATGCCCAGCCCTCCATATGGAGAAAGAGCAGGCTATATAATATGCTCCAGTCTCCATATGGAGAAATGGAGCAGGCTATATATAATGTTTCCAGTTCCTCCATATGGAGAAAGGGAGCAGGCGTAGTAATAATTATGCTCCAGTTCTCCATATGGGGAAGAAAGGGAGCAGGCTATATACTATGCTCCAGTTCATATGGAGAAAGGGAGCAGGCTATATTAATATCTCCAGTCTTCCATATGGAGGAAAGGGAGCGGCTCATATAATATGCTCCAGTCGTCCATTGGGCAAAAAAAACAAGAAGGAGAAACAACAAACGGAGCAGGCTATAGTAATTACTGCTCCAGTCTCCCATATGGGAAAGGAGCAGGCCTATATACATATGCTCCAGTTCCATATTATGGGAAAGGGAAGCAGGCTATATAATATGCTCCAGTCTCCAATTGGGAAAGGGCAGCAGGCTATATATATATGCTCCATATATGGAGAAAGGAGCAGGTCGAGAGGTTACAGTTTCCCAGATGAGGTAACCATGAAGCAACACATGGTTACTATGGTCTATAGATCTCAGTGGTTTCGTAGACTTAACTGTAGTAAAATAAAAACAATAGCACATCACATCTAGTTTTTTTTTACAATGGGACTGTGTGGAACGAAACATCTGCTGTTAATTGCAATAGCAGAAGCACCATCAAAGGTGGCTGGGATCCATCAATAAAAACAATCGTAAGCCGAACAGAAATAATTCTATTCCAAGTTGCATTAAGGTTAGGTGCTTTCCAGGATGCATTCCAGGATTTGTACACAAGCAACTATCCCTCTGGCTATCCAGGACAAATAGGCCTAACCTTAACCCCAAACCGTAACCCTAACAGGCCTAACCTTAACACCTAACCCTAACCCTAACAGGCCTAACCTTAACCCCAAACCGTAACCCTAACACCTAACCTTAACCCTAACACCTAACCCCAAACCCTAACCTTAACCCCAAACCCTAACCCTAACACCTAACCCACCCAATCCTGAACATTCCATTAGTGTGTCTACAATATAGAATGGAACACCAGTTTGCCGCTCTCTCTGTGTGGTTCCGTGGCAACGGGGTGCCCTCGACAACCAGGGGTTCCTGACATCATTCAGGATGACTTCATGTCTTGGCCCCATCATGAGGATGGATACAGTTATGGCAAGGAATTAGACCAAATATCACTGGTTAGTGTGTAGTACCTAGTCTTTATTCCTGTCTTCATCATCATYAAAACATTTTAAGAAGAATCCCCCAATTACATTTCCGCCGTTAGCCGATGTTACCTTCAGCGAATGATCGGGGGACCAGAAGATAGTGATAAATAATGTGTACACTGCAAATTGACCACAAGAATCAAGGGGCTCTATTTTAACAAACCTAACGCAATGGTACATGTATGCCCAGGCGATAGCGCTGTAGGTTCAGGGGTGTTTCAGACATATTTGAGCTATTTTYACTATCAAAAYGAYCCGTGMACTTGCTGGTGTTGGCGCGAAAGGGCCGGGTTTTGATGAGTAAACAAGTTGTGTGTCGACGCTTAGCCCCTCACTGGCCAATCAGAACGTGCTCCATAGCGAAATRCGTGGYTGCTTCAAGTAGTGTATTTGCGGTGTTTTATGTATTGTCGTGGAATCAACTGAAATGCCAATGTTCATCCATTTATAGTTTGTTAAATGGCTTACAGGAACGAAATAACAAAATGTAGACCTATCTTTGCTAAAAACTTGAACCCATTTTGCAGTCCACGTTGTTCTCAGTAATTGCATGTCTTCAATAGCATCCACACCGATATAGGGGCTAGGCCTGCTGTACATTGCATTATGGCTTAGCGTGGACATGTCAAACATTGTCAATAAACAAGATGAAATTAATTATTGATAAGGCCTAAAAAGAGAAGAAATAATTATAATCAAATTCTAAACAAAATAAAAAATTGTTTTAAATAGGCGATGTCACATTTACAGGCCCCATCATTTCTCTCCGTCAGCATATAATAATAAAACGACGCAGACTATGGAGGGTTTTACGCACGTCCAAACTTTCCACAGTAGCTGGACAAAGATCGTATATAAATAGAGAGAATGTCCGCTCACCGTTTCACTGTTCCCCAATAAGGCCTGTGTTTTATGAACATAATCGGAACCATTGTACAGATCAGATCTCATTCACACATCTCCAGAAGTTTCATTGCAAGCGCGCCGCGGACGTTGTCCCCATAAAACCAGGAAGGGGAATCATTCTAATACGTTTGGTTATAATAAAACTGAATGAAAAACAAGAATAAAATCGCCAGGATAAAGACACGCWTTGCTGTTGAACCAGTCTTCTTTATAGTRGGCCTMAGGGAGGGCTTGGATTTTAAACATATACAACGGAAAACACGCCATTTTTACAGGCTACAGAGAACTTCTAAATATGAGGTTCGCCGCAATTCACCGAGGTTCTCATCCCTCGTTTCATGATGGGCATGGACACGTAGCCTACATCATGGAGGGGGTT
>NW_019944136.1:0-7170 GCF_002910315.2 Salvelinus sp. IW2-2015
CAATTTAAGGGCTTTATTGTCATAGGAAATATATGTTTACATTACCAAAGCAAGTGAAGTAGATAATAAACAAAAGTGAAATAAACAATAAAAATGAACAGTAAACATTACACTCAAAGTTCCAAAAGAATAAAGACAATTAAAATGTCATATTAAGTCTATATAGACTGTTGTAACAATGTGCAAATAGTTAAAGTTACAATGGTGTTTGTTCTTCATTGGTTGCCCTTTTCTTGTGGCAATAGGTCACACATCTTGCTGCTGTGATGGCACACTGTGGTATTTCCGCCACTGACTTTCTGTATCAGTCTCTCTCATTCCCTCTTGCTCTCCCCAATACCCCCTTCTGTCACGCCCTGCTCCCGCTTCCCCTCTCTGGCGCTCGAGGCGACCAGGCTGCCCTTCATTACACACACCTGTCACCATCATTACGTGCATCTGCACTCATTGGACTCACCTGGACTCCTTCATGTTGTCGATTGCCCTCTCTATATCTGTCTGTTCCTCAGTTTTGTTCCCCGTGTCAGCATTATTGTCGTAATGTTGTTTTGTTCCTCCTGTCCAGACGCTGTCTGTGTTTGGTTTGATGTCTGTTTTCCATGAAATGTTCACTCCCTGTCCTTGCTTCTTGTCTCCAGCGTCGGTCCTCACACTTTCTCTCCCTCCCTCCCTCCCTCTATCCCTCTCTCTTGTTCATGCACAGAGTGGTAAGGGTGCCATCTCCAGCCTGTACCCAGAGTTTGTGAGAGCGTCTGTGTGTTCCACAAACATCCGAACACACACACACTCCGAGCACAACACACACCACCTTTCATATTCCATCAGCCCCAGCTCTCATACACAAACATCCCTCCTCCTGCTTCTTCTCAAAGGGTTAAAAAGGGTGTTTGGTGTTTCCACCTTCCTCTATGGACTACTGTTGGGTAGTAGGGATTCTCTAGTGATTCTCCCTTTGCGTTCAGCTCAAAGACACAACAACAGAGCCAGCCTCCCTCCCAAATCCCACCCATAACTGCTTCTGACACGCAAAGGATTCTAGGAWGTCAAGCATCACAAACCAAGCAGAAACTACAGCAACACACAACAGTGAGCCCAGAATAACAAGGTGCTAAATCAGATCCAATGTTGCCATACATATGTCATGTAAGACCYTCATTGAAGGAGTGGCTGGAGTGTATATTGAGAAGCACTATATTCACTGTGAGTTTGATTACATACTGTCGCCTCACTATAAATAGTAGTCCGTTCTGTACAAGCTCATCAAGGTCTGTAATCACACAACATCTGCAGCCATCTATCAGCAAGGGATTATGGGATACTGGAGGATTAATCTGCTGCTAATCTTACCTACACACAGAGAACATCAATTCACTTGCCACTGTCACGTGCACGACACAGCAGTAACACAAAAAACACACACAGTCACTAACGTGCATGAGCACATGCTGATGTGTACATGTACACACACCACACACACACACCACACACACACACACACCACACACACACACACACACACCACACACACACACACACCACACCACACACCACACAGCACACACACACACAACAGACACACACCACATACACACCACACACACACGACACACTGATCCCTCTGTCGGTTTGATTATGTCTAGGCGGGGAGAAGACTTCCCGCAGATTTTCATTTTCTCAGTTAGTGTCTTGTCTGTCTGTATATATTTAGATGTGTGTGTTATATGTCTGATGCTAGAGCTGAAGGGCTGGAGATGAGTTAGGGATTAGGTGAACAGCAGAATTAGAGCAGGAGCACAGAAGACAGATGTTACGGCGATAGCTAGTTGCAACGTCATTAAACAAAAGCCTGATAAGCGTCTGTCAACGTGTGTGGGATGGTAATGTGTGTGTGTTGGTGCATATGTGGGGGACGCAGTCTGTTAATAATTGGATTTATATAGCGTGTGTGTGTGTATGTGTGTGTGTGTGCGTGCGTGTGGTGTGCGTGTGTGTGTGTGTGCGTGTGTGTGCGTGTGTGCTGTGCGTTGCGCGTGTGTGTGGCGTGTGTGTGCATGTGTGTTGTGTGTGCGTGTCCACAGAGAAAGGCTAGCTAAACCCAATCAGAACAGTTGATTATGATAGGCTGCTGCTGTTTCTCCTCTTTTATTCATTTTAGCTGTGGGCCTTAATCCTTTAATGTTAATTACTAACATGAACATAAAGACACTCTCATTGTGGTGTGGGAACAACCATCAGTTTAGTAGAGACTGAAAGTGTGTGTATGTGTGTGTCTACAACACGTTATGTTATAATTACGGGTGGAAAGAAATGTCTTGATGTATATGTATTAACATCCAATAGATATATAATTCTGTAATTTATAAATTAATAATGACAGAAAATAAGGAATGTGTCTCATGAGAGAGGAGATGAATGAAAGAGGAGGCTTTGAAAAAGAGAGGAACGAGTTTCTGGAGCAAGAGAGACCGATTGCACTTACAGTACATATAAGACCACGCAGCAGCTATTATGGCTCTTTAAACTACACTAAAAAATATATAAACGCAACATGTAAAATGCTCCCATGTTTTCCTCTACCACTTATTGGATCAGTCTATTTTTGTTTTAGTCTTTTCTGGTATTTATATGTAAGAGTTGATACTGAAGTGTTCTACTGAGTTCCTTCCTTCTCTTGAAAGACTTGTTCTTGCCTGGGAGGCCTTTCCATCCAAATTGGAGGTTTTAAGTTTTTTTAAGTTGCAGTTTTTCTTGCGCGCGATGTTTTCATGGGTGAATATTAAAAGATGCTGGAAATGTCATACGCACGAAAGCTTATTTCTCTCACATCGTTACATTCGGTTAAGTGACATTTCTCCTTTTAAAGCCAAGATAATCCATTCACTGACAGGTGTGGCATATCAAGAAGCTGATTAAACAGCATGATCATTACACAGGTGCACCTTGTACTGGGGACAATAAAAGGCCACTCTAAAATGTGCAGTTTTATCACACAACAATGCCACAGATGTCTCAAGTTTTGAGGGACTGTGCAATTGGCGTGCTGACTGCAGGAATGTCCACCAGAGCTGTTGCCAGATCATTTCAATTCAAAAGATGCATATCTGTATTCCCAGTCATATTAAATCCATAGATTAGGGCCTAATGAATGTATTTAAATTCACTGATTTCCTTATATGAACTGTAACTCAGTCAAATCTTTGAAATCTTTGAAAATGTTGCATGTTGCATTTATATATATTTTCAGTGTATATAAGTCTCCCAACATACACAACAACGTATTATGGACAGGTAATAAAACAGTGGGGCTACAGCTTCATGATAAAATGCAATAATCAGAACACTAACTGAACAGATGAGTTTAGTTTGTCTCTAGTTGATTATAGTTGTATCTCTGTGTGTGGTCTATTGGTCGGGTTAGCTTTGAGTATAGGTCTTTGAGTAGGTCGAAGGGTCATTTAGACTGCTGTGTGATCATGCAGGTCTCTCGGAACGAAGCAATATGGTCGGGCGAAGAGGCTAGTGCTTGCCAACGTGAGTTGCTTCCCACCGGGAAGCTGAATCACATGTCGCCAGCGGTAGCTAAAGTAGCCAATTTGTTCCAAATAGTTTCTAGCCACGTCTATCAGGACGATTGACTGAACGGAATCCATACGTCTCTCCCCTCATCCCAATGATGGGACCCCCATTCTAAGGCCTCTGAGTAATGGTTGCCCTCTCACTGTCTGACTCAATATTCCCAACATTGAATAGGAATGGAATTTGGAATGGGGAAATGGGGAACATGACCACAGTGCAGAAACTCTCAAACAGAAGTCTGTTTGGTTCTTTATGATTTTTAAGTGTAGAAATAAATAACATAGACACACACACGCACAGAAACAGGATGGATGAATAAACAGAGGAGCATGTTGTAAACCCATATTTGGCCTCTGACTAAGAGACAGCGGTCAGTCACACAGTCAGAGGCGGCCAAGCATGGTCAGATATGGTCAGAGGCGGTCAAGCATGGTTAGACAGTCACACAGAGAGATGGACAAACTACAGTAGACAGACATTAATCACAAACCACAAGCCCAGAGGAGGTAAACATACGGGACCAGTGGGAGATTCATAGTAACGGAAAAAAGAGAGAGATGGAGTGAGAAAGGGAGCGGTGAGGAAGGGAGGGAAGGAGGGGGAAGACATGGACACAGACAGCAGGAGGGAGGAACCTACTGAACCTCTCAGTGTGACAACCCTGGGACTGTCACCCCTCCTGTACTGCCCTGTCTTTAACCCCTCCAGTCATGAAAGTGAATATGAGTGAACAGAGGGTAGACTAATCAGAGAGAGAGAGAGAGAGAGAGAGAGAGATAGAGAGAGAGAGAGAGAGGTGCAGATGAAGAGACAGACAGCTAGACAAGGATATGAACCATAGATCATTTGTAAGGTGATGGATAGCAGCCATTGCAGTATGCACCAAAGCGCTCACCACACATTAGCCTTCTTAGCATACCTTCCTTCCTCCCTCCCTCCTCTTCTCGAACCCCAAGCATCACCCTCCCGTGCCCGGCAGTGGTCAACAGGATGGGTGTCTCAAAAAACACCTCATTCTGCAATCAGGGTGGAAGGGCTGTGTTCAAAACACCACAGGGAAGAACCACACGCTCCATCACGCATGCAGTCACTCTGTGGGTGTGTGTGTTAGTCCTGAACGTTTCCTCCAGTAATACTGTGGTGGAAGCTTAGAGGATGGGGTTAGAGGTCACACTAGGGCTGACCCCATTTAGTCGACTGGTCGATTGTTTGGTCGATAGGCTGTTGGTCGACTGAGAATTTATTTTTCAGCCAGTTGCAAAAAAATATTTTTTTTATGGCACATCTTGATTGACGCCTGTCTCAGTGGACTAATCCATTGCTGAGGCAACGGGGATGGCTCACCAGTAGTACATTTACCGTTAATTCCCCTAATTTCTAATCTACAATGTTTGTTTGGTTACCATCATTTCTGTGAATACGTTCAATATGTTATTATCATCACAGTGTTTTACAGTTGTCAATGTCAGAGTGGACACGTTGTTTGCAAATCACATAACCTATGCTACACTTCAGAGAAACAAGTTTTGGTTTATTTCATTGTTTTGTTAATTTAGTCATTGTGTTTCATAAGGACGCACACCTGATTACTCATGGAAGTAGGCCTAGGCTACCTGGCCTGCGCGCAAATGTAGGCTTATACAATGTCCCCATAGTATTTCAGACTGTCTTAACTCACCACCACTAATGAGCTGTGGAGACTCTTTTTTTTCTTTCTCACCTTTATTTAACCAGGTAGGCAAGTTGAGAACAAGTTCTCATTTACAACTGCGACCTGGCCAAGATAAAGCAAAGCAGTTCGACATATACAACAACACAGAGTTACACATGGAGTAAAACAAATATACAGGCAATAATACAGTAGAAAAATAAGTCTATATACATTGTGAGCAAATGAGGTGAAGTAAATACAATATAGCAAGTAAAACACTGGAATGGTAGATTTGCAGTGGAAGAATGTGCAAAGTAGAGAGAGAAATAATGGGGTGCAAAGGAGCAAAATAAATAAATACGTGTAACCATGAAGAGGGGATACTATACTAAATGTTGTTGGGTTCTGTAACCATGAAGAGGGGATTACTTATATGTGTTCCGTAAAGTGGGGTTATAATTGCTTGGGTCTGTAAACCATTGAGGCAGGGTCTTGTAACCAATGCGAGCGAAGGAGATACTATATTAATGTTGTGTGGTCCTGTTAACCCATGAGGAGGGGATTCACTATATAATGTGTTGGGGTCTGTAACCATGAAGAGGGCGAACATAAATGTTGTTGGTCTGTAAACCAGAGGAGGCGGATACTATATAATTTGGTGGGTCTGTAACCATGAGGAGGAGATACTATATAATGTTGTTGGCGTCTGTAACCATGAGGAGGGATCTACTATAATGTTGCTTGGCGTCATGTAACCCATGAGGAGGTCTGTAACCCATCGAGGCATGGATACTATATAATGCTTTGACCCTAGGCCACAGATACTCACTGTCTTCCCCAGCTGCGTCCGATTCAACTGAACCGTAAAGCGAGTCATGGTGTGTGTGTGTTTATGCCGCTTATCGTTATCTTAAAAGGGTGGTTGTATATCCTCTCTCTGCTGGCTAACAAGAGTCAGCATCTGGGACATTGACTAGGAAAACATCAATGACCTAAGTCAGTTGACTGTTGGGGTGACGATGTCATCTGACTATTTCTACCGCATCTGCAGGCCAGTTATGGATTTCGCTATGCACATTTTGTGGAAAAGGGTTCATTTTTTGATGGTTCTGCCTATCTCCAAACATCATTATCATGTGATTAATAAAAAGTATATCTAAATTCCAAAATATACGAAATCTTATAAGTAACTTCTATTTGCCATTTGCCAACTATGATAAAATAGGCTCGACATAAAGCCAACAAATGGAAACAGTTTGCAGCCTGCAGTTAGACAAATATCCTGATTGAAAATGATCACATTGGCCTGTACATGGCCTGTCGTCAAGGAACTTGGAATATTGTATCAACTACCAACCTGTTTGTCCAGCAAAGCTTGTGGTAACAAACTTTTCCAATGTTTGTATAAAATCATCCTTGGACCCTCAGAGTTTCCCATGCCAGTGAGCTCGGGACAGACCACAGCAATAGGGCTATCTGCTGCAAGGGAAGGCCTATTTTATGATGTTTCACCGCCGATCAGAGCATCACACTTTGTCCCCCCTTTCAGGTGGACGTGGAGTTATCGAAAGGACAGAGTCTGTAAAGATGTTTCAAATTAGGACTACCTTGAGGAGCTATTGTCATTCTAATCGATGTTAAAGAAGCAGACTCTTGTTTACTTGCTGTTTTGAGCGTGAAAGAAAAAATTGCTTTGAGAAGACGGATATATCTCTCTGGTCACCCCCAAAACACATTCTGTCTTTGGCCGCCTCTCCTTCCAGTTCCTTTGCTGCCAATGACTGGAATTAACTACAAAAATCTCTGAAAACTGGAAACCACTTATCTCCCCCACTAGCCTTTAAGCACCAGGCGTTCAGAGCAGCTCACAGCATTACGTGCACCTGTACATAGACCGCCCATCTATGAATTTGCTAGCCAAACAACTACCTCTCCCCCTACTG
>NW_019944136.1:10087-15595 GCF_002910315.2 Salvelinus sp. IW2-2015
CAACAACATTATATAGTATCCCCTCCTCATGGTTATAGACCCAACAACATTATATAGTATCCCCTCCTCATGGTTACAGACCCAACAACATTATAGTGTCCCCTCCTCGTGGAGAAAAGCACATGGGCTAATTATAATACACAAAGTAAGCAAAACAATGAAATAAATCAAGCATTGCCTAAAATGATGAATAAGATACTAATGAGATAGACCTATATAAGCAATATAACAATTGAGATGTTCAAACTATGGCATAAGGCAACAATGAGCGGATAAGAGGCAAGCCGTAATTTCGATTAAGACATTTATGAGCGAGTAGTCAATTTGTTCAGCCGTTTGAAATGGACAGCGACAGAATTCAAAACATGGGCTATTCTTACAGTATTTTCCCTGTACACCAAGTCAGAACCGTAGAATAAATTAGGGGCATATAAGCAGACAATGAAAGATTATACAATATTCAATGATGACATTTCTCCAAAACAGGCTATAGGCTACATGTGTACCACCAAGTCAGAACAATAGGCCTATAGGCTAAGTTCTGAGGGGGAGATGGACCAAATTATTAGGGTGAGGCACATGGGCTACTTACAGCTTACATCACAACATACACTTAGTATTACTTTCTTATTTACAGTATACATATCTCCCTGGCATATTACATAATGTATGCAGCAGCATAAAATACATATTTTTGTTGTGCTGTGCTCACTTGAACGTGGTGCGGCGGGCCTTCTTGTGGGCAAACTTTGTCATCAAAGTGTGGCATTCTCTGGATTTATGGTGCTTTCAAGACAACTGGGAACTCTGACCTTTTCAGACAGATGTTTTAAACCCAGACTTGGACCACACACCCTCTACACCAAATAGTTGGCAGGGGAAGCAAAATAGTGATTGCTTTGCATGGCAATTAGCCATTGATAACGTGATTTGATGTCATCTTCTCTGTGGCCAATGACTTTGAGCCTTCTTGGACAGGCATTTCTAATATAAATATACAAATATATAAATATAACTGCCTAGCTCTCCCTGTAGACTCGGCGGTGATGTAGTGCCCCCACGAGTGACAGAACACTGAGCCAATCACTGCACAACTAGAGAAGATTACTGCCTTACTCAAGAAAAGAGACAATGTTTGATATATGTGAATTGTTGGGGGGGGGGGGGGGGGGGTGAGGTTGCTGGGCCTGGTCAGTCTGTGTAAGGTCAATCGTCGTCTGTCATCTGGGGGAGGGGGGTAAAACTATAGGAGGGAGCTGTGTCAACAGCCTGCAATTCATCTGAACACCGCAGATCTAGTCCTGTTCCCACTAGCTACTTCAGAGTGATTGATGTTTATAGAACAAACAGACTAGCTCTCCGAGTCTCCTGTGCTTTCCCACCAAATCCGCTCCAAGACTCAAAACTCCCTGTTTACACACCTCACCACCAGCCGATGTGACCTTGACACAGTCAGGAATTGAGGATGACACTCACCCTCTAATTGCCTACCTCAGCTAAGGTCAGGGGGTCAAGCTGTGACGGTCAGTGAGGTCAAAGTGTCACTCACGTTCACAGTTGGAGCTGGGGTTGTCACAGTAGGTCAATTGTAAACACACACACGACGCGTGCATGCAAAATCATACTACACACAAACTATTTCTCTATTGAATAGACATGCCCTCTAGCTCTTACATTTTTCTAATTTCGCGCTTTTGCTTGTCTCTCTCTGTCCCTAATATGTACGCTCTAATGAAATGAATTAATTCTTGGTGTCTCATGGGTGCCGTGTCGTTTCGCTGATCTCGTCAGCACGGCTTGCGCGCTGCAGATCCCTCAACCCTCGGTTCGCCCTGCCCTGCCTCCTGTCTCACACTCCCACTGGGACACAGGGATTTAATGATAACATACACACACACGCACACACGCACACACACACTTATTTCTCTCACGGCCATGTTTATCAAAGAATGCTTCCAGGAAGGATTTCTGTTCTGTTTTCTAGCTCTTCATTTAGTCTGCTTTGGATTTATTCTTGTCTGTTTTAGTTCTGGATCTAGTGCTTCTGGTTTGATCTGTGTTACAGGAAGTCTAGAGATTAACTCATATCTCTGCTGTTTCTGTGAACCAGCCAAGGGAGATTGGGGCCTCTTAAATTGACGCTAACACACACACACACGCTCCCTCTGTGACTGTCTGATTAAAGTTGCATTTAAAGACAGCATCCCAGCAGTCAGGGGGTCTGGTCAAAGCCCCAGTCTCAGCAGGAGCAGAAACACAGCCTGCGGGACGCGTCTTTAAACCAAGCAGCTGGACACACAGAGGCACGCACACAAAGCGAGGTCAATGCAGTAAAATATGGAAAGTATTTTGATAGGCGACTAGCTTTGTCACCACCCGCTGTCTTCAGCTAATGAGGGGACAAATAGATAGAGAGAATTAGAGAGAGAGAAAGAGAGAGAGAGAAGGAGTATAGAAGCCTCAGTAAGGTATTGCCATAGCAGGTACTAGGTTTTTTTATTGTGCTCCAGCGGTGTAATTAATTGGCTGTTTTTGTTCTTCTGCCAAAAAACTGAACCAGACACGATGACAGAGCTGCCTAAGGCATGCCCGAGGGGTCCTACAGGCAGAGAGAGGACACCTGTGAAATATCACTGAGGAATGTGAGCTCACTAGATCCCTGCATTGCACCTAGCCTATCAATGTCATGTCCATAATCAATGCATTGAAGCGGTAATATCTCACWACACACTGTTATATACTGTCTCATGAGTACTGGCAGGACTAAATGGCCATTATTAGACTGTGTCCTGAGTCTATCAGAGATAATCAACACATATTAACCTGATCATCTTCTGAAGTTGTGGYGTGAGGCTTCAACTGACCCCTGACCAATACAATGACTTCCTCCCCCCTTTCTACTGGGACTGTGAGACTGACTATGATTAGCAGACTCTACTAACAATCCTCTGGTCTGTTGGTCCTGATTGGACAGAAGATGAGTCCCTCCTCCCACCTCTGGCTCCTTAATGTGGCTCATTAGACACGTTGAGTAGTGTGTTAATGAAATAAACAGCAGAGTTAATAGATTGCAGCCAGCTCCCAAATACAAAGGATCAACTCAGCAGTTACTATGGCAACAGCTTGGCGGTCTCCTCTTTTCATAGATAAGCACACACCCACACAGTGTTGTTACTGGACAGTAGTCGAGCTGCCGTGTTTACGGGTCCCCTGTGGGGATGCCATTGTCTCAGCTGGCCACACATGATGCTTTGGGGCTTAAGAAGACTGAGATACCATCTGGCAGACAGGTGGTCAAAWCCACAACACAACATCCCCACAAAACCAGAACAACACCAACCTGGTCACAACCACAACCACTGACCTAAACTAATTCTGTCCYTGGTTACAACCAGCACCAAAACCAGACTGATACACAGTCAGATCAATGACTCAAAACCTCAGATCAGAAGAACAATGACCGGAATCAAACATCGGGATAGAGATGTAACCAAATGGACAGATGAAATGTGACCAGAACAGCTGAGGCATGACAGAGAGGATGTTGAGGAGGTCCCATACTGTAGGCTGACTGTATGTCCTGTTAGTGGGAGTTGTGTTTAAAATAATGACATGCAGCATGTAGGCAATTTCCACAGGATATACTGTACCGATTATCAAGTAGCATATGACATAAACCCAGTCTGACACACAGTGTGACGGGACCAGAATGATACTCTAGGTTTAGATGATCACGTTAGACTAACATGTTTTTCATTGCTTATTAAGCGTTCTTTGTGGGAGCCCTGGGGTGAAGCTGCTGTCAGCGTCACCAAAGTGTTAACGAGCTGTTGACGTAACGCTTTCGAACTATGTCACTGTGTGACTGTGTGTGCTACGTTGAGTCTGCAGATTATATTTTGACAGCGTGGAAGTGTGTGTGTGTGTGTGTGTGTGTGTGTATGTGTGTGTGAGAGAGAGAGAGAGACAGGTTGAGAAGCTCCAGACATTCTCTGGAAATGCAAAGGCATTTCACACTGACAGCATTCAATGTCACTCAAATGTCATATAACACTGACTTGAGGGCTCTTTCTGTCTGTTCTGCATCATTCCTTCCTTTTCTCTATTCCTCTCTCTCATCTTTCTTTGTACCCACATACTGTATAAGTCTCTCTCCACTCCCTATCATATTTGTTTTTTGGCTGGTCTCTCTGCATAAACAAATTATGCCCCTCTCTTTCTGTCCTTCCCCTCCCTCTCTTCTTTTCCTTCCCCTTTTCTCTCTCTCTCTCTGTCTCTGTCTCTGTCTCTGTCTCTGTCTCTGTCTCTGTCTCTGTCTCTGTCTCTGTCTCTGTCTCTGTCTCTGTCTCTGTGTATGAGACCCAGCTCTATATATAGCTCCAGAGGCCAGCTGTGGCTCCATGGGGGTTGAGCTGGCACCTTCCCCAGAGCAGAACTGCCCTCGCTGGGACACTGCAAGGTCGCAAACCCCTAATTGTCTGAGCCGCACCCTGGAGAGGGAGGAGAAGGATGGAAGGATGGAGGGAGAGGGAGGAGAAGGATGGAGGGAGAGAGAAAGAGGGTGATGAAAGAGAGAAATATAGATAAGGGAAAGGAGGAAGGGAACAGCCATACAAAGAGGCAAAGTCTAGATGAGTTTGAGAGAACAAAACTGGAGGGACAAATACTAAGCAAAAAACATTGTGGGAGAAGGAGAAAATTACACTATAAAACTTCCCCATTAAGTCAGGGCAGAAATGTCATTTACAGACACATATTGAGAGACAGATAGACAGAGAGACAGATAGAGAGAGAGAGAGAGAGAGAGAGAGAGAGAGAGAGCGAGAGAGAGAACCAGCCCAAAAGATAGTGGAAAAACAGGTTTAAGAAACTCATCCTGAACAGTAGTCTATTGTATATCTTCTATACCCTGAGGCTGATCTTCCTATAAGCCCAGGAGACCGGCACAAACCCACACTGGAACAAGAACAGTCTTAACTCCAGTCTGTTTCTGCCTTAGTCAACTCCGTTGTTATGCAGAAACCACACTGAAACACAGTTGGGWTAATTCCATTTAAAGCCATGAATTGAACTGGAGTCCTATGAAGAGAGATCCATGTCAAATCCYGAATTGACAGGAATTGAAATGGGATTCACTTTTAGCTTTTCTAACAGAGATCAGACATTAATTGGCTGCTTCTTTTCTACGGAGGCCATTGATGCTAATCTAGCTAAAAGGCTACGCTAACTCTGTTAGCTTAAATGGGGTTAGCATGATCCACTCCTCTATTGCATAGAACAAAGGGATATCTGACTCAGTCAGTCAGAACAGATTTTCCCACAGACAGAGGTAGACGTGTCTGTGTGTGTGTGTGTGTGTGTGTGTGTGTGTGTGTCTGCGTGCGCGTGTGTTTGGATATGCTTGAGCGCACGTACCTCTTGATTACTGTGTGCGCTTGCAAGCCGTCTAGCTCAAAAATAGAGAGGCTTACGTGGTAAAAATGCAGGTTTATGCATGGAAAGAAGAAA
>NW_019944136.1:15620-25042 GCF_002910315.2 Salvelinus sp. IW2-2015
AGATAGACAGAGAGACAGATAGAGAGAGAGAGAGAGAGACGAGAGAGAGAGAACCAGCCCAAAAGATAGTGGAAAAACAGGTTAAGAACTCATCCTGAACAGTAGTCTATTGATATCTTCTATACCTAGACTCTTCCATAAGCCCAGAGACCGGCACAAAACCCACACTGGAACAAGAACAGTCTTAACTCCAGTCTGTTTCTCCTTAGTCAACTCCGTTGTTATGCAGAAACCACACTGAAACACAGTTGGGTTAATTCCATTTAAAGCCATGAATTGAACTGAGTCTATGAAGAGAGATCCATGTCAAACCAGAATTGACAGGATTGAAAGGGATTCACTTTTAGCTTTTCTAACAGAGATCAGACATTAATGCTTGCTTCTTTTCTACGGAGCATTGATGCTAATCTAGCTAAAAGGCTACGCTAACTCTGTTAGCTTAAATGGGGTTAGCATATCACTCCTCTATTGCATAGAACAAAGGGATATCTGACTCAGTCAGTCAGAACAGATTTTCCCACAGACAGAGGTAGACGTGTCTGTGTGTGTGTGGTGGTGGTGTGTGTGTGTGTTGTGTGTGTGTGTGTGTGTGTGTGTGTGTGTGTGTGTGTTGTCTGTGTGTCTGCGCGGTGTTTTTGGATAAGCTTGACGCACCGTACGCACGTACCTCTTGATTACTGTGTGCGCTTGCAAGCCGTCTAGCTCAAATCAGAGAGGCTTACGTGGTAAATGCAGGTTATGCATGGAAAGAAAAAAAATCAAGACAGATTGATTGGGGAAAAAATGATAAGATTACGTTTGGATGTTGTTGTGGCTAGGACGCTCCTTCAATTAAGAGTGCGCTGTGTTTGAAGTGTGAACATGGCGATGGCTATTCTGGGGGTGTAATTATACAAACCCTCATCCCAAAGACAGGGGGTACCCCTCCATAGACTTCAACTGGCCGACAGTCAGCATAGGACAGAGATTTCTTCTTCTCTCTTTTAAGGATACACAGCGATGGATGGACGTGTGTATGTGTGACTGTCCATGCATGTTCAATTCAATAAATGTTGACTCTTTCACTAAACTTTATTGAAACTTTATTGTGTGTACGGTCTGTGTGTGGGGGTGGCACACGTGTTTGTGTGTGTCTTTCTCTGTATGTCTGAGAAGGGAGGCAAGAAGTCTGACTCAGCACTAACTTTCATTTAGTGGGAGGAGAAATCACAGAAGCATTGCAGCCTTGACTATGTAATGGGTGTAACATACACACTGTGTTCCCTATCAGAAACTGTTCCCCTTAGCATGGAGCAGTGTGCTGTCATTTCCTGCACCATTAACTTCCTGAGTTCCCTCAGAAGACCTTTCGCAAACACTGGTCCCAATTTTTACTTGTGGAAAATACATAACCTCATAACACACGTTAGGAACAAATGTTTGAATTCAATTGTTTCCCCTCTTTCTTTGGCTTTTATTTCTCCTTCCCACATCGTCCTCTAATACTTATTTTTACGTTTCCCTCCCTCGTTTTTTATCGCTTTCTTGCAAACTGGAAAATATGTGCAGTAAAGAATGAAAGGGTATTAGTTCTGAAGAGGCCTTTCCTCTCAGCAGATGTCTATATGTCATCACATTTATTTTCAATGTCTTGGAAGAAGGAGTGACTCACCGCGAGGAGCAATCTGACCCCAGTGGGAAATAAGCACTTAACACCTAGCCCTGCTCCCATGGAAAGATGAGCTCACTATTTTAAGACAACACCTGTCTCTCACACCGTCCGTCAAATATGACCAGCGGGCCTATAGACACTTGCAAACACACACAGGCATACACACACGAACAACGCACTCACATACAGAGAAGATACACTGAGTGGACAAAACATTATGAACACCTGCTCTTTCCATGACATAACTTTCACCTGGATTCACCTGGATTCACCTGGTCAGTCTATGATCCCTTATTCCTGTCACTTGTTAAATCCACTTCAATCAGTGTAGATGAAGGGGGGAGACCATTTTTTAAGAAGGATTTTTAAACCTTGAGACAATTGAGACATGGATTGTGGATGTGTGCCATTCAGAMGGTGCCACTCAACATTAGGAAGGTGTCTGTGTATGTAATGTTACACTCAGTGTTTAAAGATAGAAGGTAGAGATGGAAAGCACATGTGTCCCTGACTAGGCCAGTGGGCATGCTTCTAGATGTCTGGTATTATTCAGTCTGGTCATTGTTTCATCTGTCGTTTCCTGTCCACACCCAGCCAGTCACAACGCACCAGGAATAAAAAGATGAGAGCACACAGATGCTGGATGGAGTCAGTCAACATTCCCAACCCGAGTTCCTGTCCCTAAACAAAATGCACCAAAAACAGGCCACGATTCCTGAGCTTTCCTAGAAATTCCCAATTCAGCAAACTGAGTTAGGCCTACTTGAGTTACTTGCAAACTGAGTTACTTGAGTGTAACTACAGTCTATATTTTTGTCTTTTAGTAGGCACTCTAATCCAATTTACAGTAACTTGCTTTCATACCAGCGGCGGCCCGCCCATTAGGGCATTAAGGGCGGAGCCCCACTTGTGATTGGTCCCCAACAAATTATAAATATGAATATATATATTTTTGGGTATATATATATATATATTATATAATTTATGGATTATGTTTTAAATGCTCATAAAAGTGTGGTAAATGTGTACATTTTCCTGTAAAAAACTTTTCAGTTACCTACTACTCTGCCCCTCGGCGGAGGTTCTCAAATGCGCGTCCGTTCAGTCAGAAGTTCTGGGTCTGCTCTAATCTCCTCATCCCAAGGAATCTCTCGCGCCAYATGGCAAATATACGCACGTGAGACTAGATCTGCTCTATCAGGTACAAAAGCAAATTGTAATGAACTTGTAAATAAAAAAGAATAACAATCATGGGAACGTGGGACCTGATAAACCAGACAACTACATCCAACAAGAGTGGAAGGACAGAGGGAGACACTAGCTAGGACCTTCTCATRGCGGATGTGGTAGGACAAAAAAGCATGGCCAATTTTGTTTCCCTCATTAGGTTCTACTGTAGGTGACAGGGCAACATGTTATGTGAACTAAAACAGCATAAAACAGGTGTATCACAAAGCATGATCAAATTAATTTGCCCAGTTACAATAATTTTCTGAAACATTTAGAAATAGTTTGGTCAATTTTTTTTGTGAAATTAACCAGTTATCTACTTTTGATAAGCAGATAGTTATAGCTAGATGGTAGTTTGCTATCTAGTTAGCTCCCATGCTGATTGACACGTTCTGACCATAGTTCTTTTGTGTTTTCTTTGTTTTAGTGTTGGTCAGGACGTGAGCTGAGTGGGCATTCTATGCTGTGTGTCTAGTTTTCACGTTTCTATGTTTGGCCTGATATGGTTCTCAATCAGAGGCAGGTGTTAGTCATTGTCTCTGATTGGGAGCCATATTTAGGTAGCCTGTTTTGTGTTGGGTTTTGTGGGTGGTTGTCTTCTGTCTTTGTGTCTATGCACCAGATAGGACTGTTTCGGTTTTTCACATTTGTTGTTTTTGTATTTTGTAGTGTTCACGTTTATTGTCGTTATTAAAGTCATGATGAACACTAACCACGCTGCGCTTTGGTCCGATCCCTGCTACACCTGCCGTTACACTGATTTCAAGTATTTTTAAACTAATATATGACTAACTCGGAAATATAACGTTTTTTCAGTATGAAAGTTAACTAGCTAGCGTATCATGATTTGTGAGATTATGTTAGCTAGCTATCTCCAGTAAGGTCATGTGTTTTTACTTATTGCATGTTTGTTGCGTTCTCCCTGGCTTCCACTAGTTCCCACCAAAATGGTCTATATTGTAAAATATATTTAAGGTGAGGGGTTAGGCATAAGGTAAGCAGTGTGGTTAATGTTAGGGTTAAGGTTAGTTTTAGGTTTACGTTTAAAATCACATTTTAAGTTGTAGAAATAGGAGGGCTTTATGGCTTTGTAGCTGTGGTAACTAGTAAGGACCGTTCTCGCTGGTACACTTGCTCGTTCTAAATAGTATAATCTAATCTGTTCAAAACAGTGGAAGCATGTGCAGCAGTAGCCATTCGGTTTTTGACATGCACAAGTGAAATAGGTGTATCTATGCTGTTGTTCAAATGTACATATCACTTTATATACATTATCTTCTCAAAGAAACTACCGGTAGTTAGAAAACTTATATTTCTGTCATGCTGCTTTGTTGACAACTCCAACCACCTCGCGCCATGGGTCTTCAGCCAATCAGCAGCTGCCGCTGTTCCATACACCCAAACTCTCTGATCTGCTCTGGGACATACCATTCTCCTGAGGAAGATAAAACGGGGGAGTACTGTGTGACTGAGTCATTTAGACCTGTAGTCTGGTCTGCCTTGGACATGGTCTGTCCCTCCGTCTCTCAGAGTGATCTCAGTTACATATAATGCCTGCTGTTCTCCAGTACTGTAGTCTTGCACCACCAAATTATAGTGTGTGTCCAATCGAAGACTGCGTCCTCTTAAAATAGACAGCAGGAGAAATTATAGTCCTGTCGTGTGAGTGTGTGTGTGTCAGTCGACCCTGAGCAAAACAGAAAGAGAAAGTGAAGAAATACGAAGATGCTTCCTCTACAGGATCGGTGGGTCCCCCACGGGACGGTTGAGCTAATTTATGCTAATGCGATTAGCATGAGGTTGTAAGTAACAAGAACATTTCCCAGACATAGACATATCTGATATTGGCAGAAAGCTTAAATTCTTGTTAATCTAACTGCACTGTCCAATTTACAGTAGCTATTACAGTGAAAGAATACCATGCTATTGTTTGAGGAGAGTGCACAGTAATGAACTTGAAAAGTTACCAATAAACCAATTAGGCACGTTTGGGCAGTCTTGCTACAAAATTTTGAACAGAAATGCAATGGTTCATTAGATCAGCCTAAACGTTTGCACATACACTGCTGCCATCTAGTGGCTGAAATCTAAATTGCGCCTCGGCTGGAATAATACATTATGGCCTTTCTCTTGCATTTCAAAAATGATGGTACAAAAAYAAACGGTWGTTTTTTTCTTTGTATTATCTTTTACCAGATCCAATGTGTTATATTCTCCTACATTCATTTCACATTTCCACAAACTTCAGCGGGTTTCCTTTGAAATGGTATCAAGAATATGCATATCCTTGCTTCAGGTTCTGAGCTACAGGCAGTTCGATTTGGGTATGTAATTTTAGGCGAAAATTGAAAAAAATGTGCGGATACTTAAAGTGTTTTGTGACGTTACATGCTTTGATCTATAGATACCCATGACCATGATGTGCCACAGGGAATTATGGGAAATCAATACCTTGTATGGAGCGAGAGAGAGAGAGAGCGCAACAGATGGGGGGAGGGGGGGAAAACGTGAGAGCAAGACTGAGAAGCCAAGCTAATATGGAAAGATTCTTGAATGTTGATTATGTTGATGAGCGCTCTGCTCTAAGTCAAACTACAGACTAGCTGCCATCTTGAATAGTACCTCTGCCAAAGGGGGCATAACCCAGCCACCTGCAAGGATGGATGCATGCAAGCACACACGCATGCGCACGCACACACACACAAACACACAAATTCTCGCAGACGTATGGTGACAGATGACTCTCAGGTTCTCCTTGTTAATGTTAACAGCTGTTCTCAGAACAGCCTTTAAACACTCAGACTAAAGGAGAGACAGGCAGAATGAGAGTAATAACTCACCTGACCGTTCATATCGTAGGCTACCACTTTAAAGGACATATCAAATCTCCCTCCGTGCCTCTGCCTGATGTTATACACTGAGTGTACAAAACACTCACTTTTCCTCAGAACAGCCTCAATTCGTTAGGGCATGAATTCTACAAGGTGTCAAAAGCGTTCCACAGGGATGCTGGCCCATGTTGACTCCAATGCATCCCACAGTTGTGTCAAGTTGGCTGGATGTCCTTTGGGTGGTGGACCATTCTTCATACACACGGGAAACTGTTGAGGGTGGAAAAACCCAGCGGTGTTGCAGTTCTTGACAGACTCAAACCGGTGCGCCTGGCACATACGACCATGCCGTGCTCAAACCTTTTGTCTTGCCCATTCACCCTCTGAATGGCACACATACACAATCCATGTCTCAATTGTATCAAGGCGTAAAAATCCTTCTTTAACCTGTCTCCTCCCCTTCATCTACACTGATTGAAGTGGATTTAACAGGTGACATCAATAAGGGATCATAGTTTTCACCTGAATTCACCTGGTCAGTCTGTCATGGAAAGAGCATGTTTTGTACACTCAGTGTATGTCCTCCTCAGACTCTCTCCATCTTTCTCTTTCTGGCTGTGTCACTGTGTAGGCTGGGCTCTGGCTCTCTGAGTTTTGGCAGAGCAGGCTGGGTTAGGGATCAGGTACAACTCAGCAGTCTGCAGTCTCTCAACAGCTCTACTCTCTTCCCCACATCTCATCTACCTCTCTCTCTTCTCTTCTCCAGTCATCACCCCCTCTCCTCAACCGTTCTCCTCCATCTTCTTCCGACTCGTTTCTCAACATCTAAAGCCTCATACCCTGTACCCTTCCCAATTTAGCCTTTTAGTCATCTCTCACTCCACCCCTCCATCTCTCACCTATACTCCTCTCCCCTTTCCTCTGTCATCCTTCCTCTTTCCATTCTACCCTCTTCCCTTTCCTTCTCTCCTCCCTCTTCCCTTCTCTCCTCCCTCTTTCCTTCTCTCCTGATCCCTATTTCCTTCTCTCCTCCCTCTTCCCTCTCTCCTGCTCTCTCTCTGGTCTAGACAGAGTGACTGTGTCCTGGTATAACCTGACCAGACGTCACACCACAGACGCCATGTTCTCAGCCTGGACTGGCAGCACTTTGATTTGGAGAGGAGATGGGGTTACGTGTGTGTGTGTGTCAGGAGAGCTTTATTTGTTCCTCTATGATGGCAACGTGTCCAGCCCTCCTCCCCTTTCCTGGACGGGCATGAGAGTGGTCTTTGAGTCGCGCCACGCTGCCCAGCCCAGCGACCATCTGGTAACCCGCCATGGTGTGGGCTCACAGGCTGGTGTTGGTGCCCACCATTCCCCCTGGCAGTGGCAGAACAACCAGGCTGGAACGTACCACACCCACTAACACACTCACTCAAGGCCTGATAGAGAGGCTAAATAGAGGGAGAGAGAGAGAGGGGAGGGGGGGGGGAGCAGGGAGAGGGAGTGGAATGAAAGAATCAGAGGATACAGACAGACGTGGTGTGATCAGAATCAGAATGAACTTTATTCACTAAGTACATTTACACATACTCAGAATTGTACTGTACTTGGTGATATGGTGCTGCTAGTGATAGACGACATACTCAGAATGTTACTTGATGATATGGTGCTGCTAGTGATACACAACAGACAGAATACAGACAATGGAGTTTAAACAAATGTTACAAACACTATATATACAAAAGTATGTGGACACCCCTTCAAATTAGTGGATTCTTTGATTTCAGCTGCACCCGTTGCTGACAGGTGTATAAAATCGAACACACCGCCATGCAATCTCCATAGACAAACATTGACAGTAGAATGGCCTTACTGAAAACCTCAGTGTCTTTTAACGTGTCACCATCATAGGAAGCCACCTTTCCAACAAGTCAGTTCATCATATTTCTGCCCTCTATAGCTGCCCCGGTCCACTTTAAGTGCTGTTATTGTGAAGTGGAAACGTCTAGGATCAACAACAGTTCAGCCGCGAAAGCCACACAAGCTCACAGAATGGGACCTCTGAGTGCTGAAGCGAGTAGCGTAACACTCACTGCTCGGGTGCAACACTCACTACCGAGTTCCAAATCTCCTCTGGAAGCATTGTCAGCACAAGAACTGTTCATCAGGAGCTTCATGAAATGGGTTTCCATGGCCGAGCAGCCGCACGCAAGCCTAAGATCACCATGCTCAATGCCAAGCGTCAACTGGAGRGGTGTAAAGCTCGCCGCCATTGGACTCTGGAGCAGTGGAAACGCGTTCTCTGGAGTGATGAATCACGCTTCACCATCTGGCAGCCCGACGGACTAATCTGGGTTTGGCGGATGCCAGGAGAACGCTACTTGCCCCAATGCATAGTGCCAACTGTGCAGTGAAGGGAAATCTTAACGCAACAGCATACAATGACATTCTAGATGCTTCTGTTCTTCCAACTTTGTGGCAGCAATTTGGGAAAGGCCCTTTCCTGTTTCAGCATGACAATGCCCCCGTGCACAAAGCGAGGTCTATACAGAAATTGTTTGTCGAGATCGGCGTGGAAGAACTTGACTGGCCTGCACAGAGCCTTGACCTCAACCCCATCGAACACCTTTGGTATGAATTGGAACACTGACTTTGAGCCAGGCCTAATCGCCCAACATCAGTGTCCGACCTCACTAATGCTCTTGTGGCTGCATGGAAGCAAGTCCCCGCAGAAACATTCCAACATCTAGTGGAAAGCCTTCCCAGAAGAGTGGAGGCTATTATAGCAGAAAAGGGGGGACCAACTCCATATTAATGCCCATGACTTTGGAATGAGTGTGTATGTTTCAGACGTTTCCCATTAGTGCAGCCCGTTGAATGTTCCTCTCAGAGCCACTTAATGAGACATGGTGACTGAGACCTCCTCCATTTAATTAAAACCATGATTCACTCACTCCTTCACGGCCACCATGCAGTCTACAGCCCTGAGTCTACACTCTATAGCCTGGTCCCAGACCTGTTTGTGCTCTCTCGATAACCTCTCGTAGACAGACTGCGTCAACATAAATGGCACCGTAGATCTGTCATGATACAACGGGATGCGTGAGACAACGAGCAGCATTAGTTATGGTGCTAATGCGGACTTGGAGGGGAAAAAATCTAGATTTTTAGCATCTATTGAATTTTGGAAGGTGCGGGGACATGTGGCCCATAGACTTGCCCGTAACTTGCAGAGAGAGCGGGTGGAGCTCTTCGTTCCAGTTCCGATCCTCGTTATACGCATGGACCTAGAACTTAATCGAGCATCTGACCAATTACGCAAGACTTTAGTTCTGGGTTAGCCGAGATAACTCTCCTGTGGTCATTATAGTCTGGTCCCAGACCTGTTTGAGATGTCTTGCCAACACCTATGTTCATCTTCACAGACAATAGGAGTCGACAAGACAATACAAGCAAATCTGGAACCAGGCTAAGTCTCCACTTCTGCACCCTAACAGTTCTGCTTAGGTGTTCTTGGTCTTAAGGCAGCAGACTGCAGACGGCTTTGCCACAGGCTGCTACTCACTCTAATGACTAAATCAATGTGCTGCTCCATGCTCCCAGCGTGCTGGTAGACCAGGGGCTCGGGACTAAACTGAGCACTCACCCGAAAAGAAACGGCTACTGGGCAACAAACTCTCTCTTTGTCTAACACACACACACACACACACACACACACACACACACAC
>NW_019944136.1:26439-29534 GCF_002910315.2 Salvelinus sp. IW2-2015
GTTCCAGCAACACTCAGGTAACATTGAAACCGCCCAGTACAGAGAACGGAAGAGGTTTGGCTGAGATCAACAGAACCCAGTCAGACTGGTTAATGTGCCCTTCAATCAGAGTCAAGCCCTCTAACGGTTTACGTTATGTGGCAACCAGATGTTGACGTGTAGAAAACACCCCTTAAGCAGACATTTTCCATCATTAAACATCCCCCCTTCCATATTCCACCTCCTATCAGGGAGGAAATTATTGTTTGGGGTTGAGAGAAACCCCTGAACATCTGTGAGCCCTCGTCTATTTCACACTATTTACAGTGTGTGTGTGTGTGTGTGTGTGTGTGTGTGTTGTGTGTGTTGGTGTGTGTGTGTGTGTGTGTGTGTGTGTGTGTGTGTGTGTGTGTGTGTGTGTGTGTGTGTGTGTGTGTGTGTGTGTGTGTGTGTGTGTGTGTTTGTGTTTGTGAATGAACACACTCCCTTTCTCTTTCCTCTCTCTCTCTCCTCCTTTACTCAAATCACACCTACACACTCCCACTCTCTTTCCTCTCTCCTCTCTTCCCTCCTTTACCAATCACACCTACACACTCCCACTCTCTTCCTCTCTCTCTCCCTCCTTTACTCAATCACACCTACACACTCCCCTCTCTTTCCTCTCTCTCTCCCTCCTTTACTCAATCACACCTACACACTCCCACTCTCTTCCTCTCTCTCTCCTCCTTTACTCAATCACACTACACACTCCCACTCTCTTCCTCTCTCTCTCTCTCCTTTACTCAATCACACCTACACACTCCCACTCTCTTCCCCTCTCTCTCCCTCCTTTACTCAATCACACCTACACACTCCCATCTCTTCTCTCTCTCTCCCTCCTTTACTCAATCACACCTACACACTCCACTCTTCCTCTCTCTCTCCCTCCTTTACTCAATCCACCTACACAACTCCCACTCTCTTCCTCTCTCTCTCCCTCCTTTACTCAATCACACCTACACACTCCCATCTCTCTCTCCTCTCCCTCCTTTAACTCAATCAAAACCTACACACTCCCACTCTCTTCCTCTCTCTTCTCCCTCCTTTACTCAATCACATCTACACACTCCCACTCTCTTCCTCTCTCTCTCCCTCCTTTACTCAATCACACCTACACACTCCCACTCCTTCCTCTCTTCCCTCCTTTACTCAATCACACCTACACACTCCCACTCTCTTCCTCCTCTCTCTCCCTCCTTTACTCAATCACACCTACACACTCCCACTCTCTTCCTCTCTCTCTCCTCCTTTCCTCAATCACAACCTACACACTCCCACTCTCTTCCTCTCTCTTCCCTCCTTTACTCAATCACACCTACACACTCTCACTCTTATGACAGTTCCTTCCAAAAACCTACTAGGGCTTTTTAAAATATCTGTCCTTTAACACCATTTGGGCCACACAGCTTGGTTTCACCAGGCGGGGAGAATGTGTCCTCTCTCACAGTAGTAAAACCATAAAGACATAAAAGACTGCTGATACCACTGAGAGACGACTGGTCTTCTCTGTGGTTTCTGAGGGGGAGGCTGACTTCATTTTTCCCATACGCAGTACTACCAGTAAACGTGTCGTGTGTAACTGTGTTTGTGTGTGTGTGTGTACAGCCCTGCTGCTGTGAGGCTCTTACTTGAGGCCCATGATCAGATTATCAGAGGCACCGGAAGCAAGGGGGAAGTGGGGGCTCTCTCTCACTCTCTTCTCTTTCTAGAAGAACTATCTGTCTATTGTCGGCCATATAAATGAGTCTGTGTTTGTTGTTCTGTGCTAAGAATGTCTATAGCTGTTAATTACTTAATGACTGTATTATCAGAGCGCATGTGTGTGTCGTTATATATCTGCGTGTGTGTGTGTGTGTGTGTGTTGTGTGTGTGTGTGTGTGTGTGTGTGTGTGTGTGTGTGTGTGTGTGTGTGTGTGTGTGTGTGTGTGTGTGTGTGTGTGTGGTGTGTGTGTGTGTGTGGTGTGTGTGTGTGTGTGTGTGTGTGTGTTGTGTGTGTGTGTGTGTGTAGCTGTCAGTAACCCAGTGGCAGTCCCCTGTAATGAAGTCCAGACTCTCCAACACATGGCTATCAACCTCACGGCTGCCTGGCCAAAAGTCCAGACGGAACACAAAGTAACACAGTCATGGGCCCTGAACTGGAGCACCACAGGCCAACGAAATATACAGCATAAATAGGGCACAGTTCACTGTGTGTGGACAGAGCCACAATGTRATGGTCATTCCTCATCCTTCATGCCTCTCCGGGATGTTTGATCCAAGGCCTTGGGAGCCAAGCTGCTGAGGAAAACAACAATCCCACTCAGATCACACCAACAGGACGTCCGGGATACGCTCCCACAATACACACTCACAGGCAGAGGAGAGAGCGAGGATACAGGACAATGGAGTTGGGAGAGGGCGAGTGAGAGAGAGAGGCGGAGAGAGGGAGAAGAGAGAGGGAGAAGAGAGAGGGAGAAGAGAAAGAGTAGCGAGAGAGAGAGCCCACTGGATAGCTCCTCTGACAACAACCCCACACCCACTGAGGACACACAAAAGCCAGAAATTGTGCTCCTCATTGACTCTAATGGGAAATACATTGATGAGAGGAAACTTTTTCCAAAACACCAAGTGGCTAAACTCTGGTGTCCCAACACCCGACGTGCCCTGGAGCTGCTGTCAGAGGACCAACTAGGGTCCCCCAGCCACATCATAATAGACACAGGCACAAACAACCTGAGAGCCCAGCAGGAAAGGGTGGCCACCGCATTCAAGGGAGTGTTTGAAAAAGCCTCTTCCCCAACGCACGTGGTTATCTCCACCCTGCTACCACATGCAAGCATTTGAATGCAAACATTTCCCGGGACTGTGCCTCAAAACCAAATGTTTACCTGGCCCACCACTCCACCCTGGACTTGAACAGCCTTTATGACCAGGTCCACCTCTACAAGGCAGCAGTGCCCACCTTTGCCAGGACCCTGAAGGACATCACCCGTAACCGCAGCCTCAGCACCTCACACAGGAGCAACAGAGAAACGGACACCCCGCCCCGACCAGCCAGAAACCCTCCTTGAACTGTGAGACCCCAACCCCCGGAGGAC
>NW_019944136.1:31233-33264 GCF_002910315.2 Salvelinus sp. IW2-2015
GCCTGTGGTGTTGATGGTATCCCAAATTAAATGATCAAATATACAGACCACAAATTCCAATTGGCTCTACTTTAAACTCTTTAACATCCTCCTCAGCTCTGGCATGTTCCCTGATATTTGGAACCGAGGACTGATCACACCCCAATCCACAAAAGTAGAGACAAATTTGACCCCAATAACTACCGTGGGATATGGGTCAACAGCAACCTTGGGAAAATCCTCTGCATTATCATTAASAGCAGACTTGTACATTTCCTCAGTGAAAACAATGTACTGAGCAAATGTCAAATTGGCTTTTTACCAAATTACCGTACGACAGACCACATAATCACCCGACAAACCCTAATTGACAAACAAACCAAAACAAAGGCAAAGTCTTCTCATGCTTTGTTGATTTCAAAAAAGCCTTTCACTCAATTTGGCATGAGGGTCTGCTATACAAATTGATGGAAAGTGGTGTTGGGGGAAAAACATACAATATTACAAAATACATGTACACAAACAACAAGTGTGCGGTTAAAATTGGCAAAAAAGACACATTTCTTTCCAGAGGGCTGTGGGGTGAAACAGGGATGCAGCTTGAGCCCCACCCTCTTCAACATATATATATCAATGAATTGGCGAGAGCACTAGAACAGTCTACAGCACCGGGCCTCACACTACTAGAATCTGAAGTCAAATGTCTACTATTTTCTGATGATCTGGTGCTTCTGTRCCCAACCTAGGAGGGCCTACAGCAGCACCTAGATCTTCTGCAAAGATTCTGCCAGACCTGGGCCCTGACAGTAAATCTCAGTATGACCAAAATAATGGTGTTCCGAAAAAGTCCAGTTGCCAGGACCACAAATACAAATTCCATCTAGACACCATTGTCCTAGATCAAACAAAAACCTATACAAACCTCTGCCTAAACATCAACATCAACACCACAACATCCTTCCACAAGGATGTGAATGATCTAAGAGACAAAGCAAGAAGAGCCTTCTGTGCAATCAAAAGGAACATAAAACTCTACATCCCAATTAAGATCTGGCTAAAAATACTTCAATCCGTTATCGAACCCATTGCCTTCTATGGTTGTGAGGTCTCACCAACCAAGAATTCACAAAATGGGACAAACACCCAATTGAGACTCTGCATGCAGAATTCTGCAAAAATATACTRTGTGTACAATGCAAAACCCCAAACAATGCATGCTGAGCAGAAGTAGGACTACATGCGTTAGTTATCAAACTCACGAAAGAGCTGTTTAATTCTACAACCACCTAAAGGGAAGCGATGCCAACACATTCCACCACAAAACCCTCACCTACAGAGAGATTAACCTAGAGAAGAGTCCCCTAAACTAGCTGGTTCTGGGGCTTTGTTCACAAACTGACCCCACAGAGCCCCAGGATACAAACTCATTTAGACCCGACCAAATTATGAGAACGCAAAAACATAACTATTTGAAAAAACGGAGTAAATTGGAATGCTATCTGGTCCTAAACAGAGAGTACACAGTGGCAGAATACCTGACCACTGTGACTGTCCCTAAATTTAGAAAATCCTTGACTATGTACAMACTCCGTGAGCATAGCCTTYCTATTGAGAGAGGCCGCCATAGGCAGACCTGGCTCTCGATGGATGACTGGCTATGTGCACACTGCCCACAGAATGAGGTAGAAACTGAGCTACACTTCCTAACCTCCTGCCAATTGTATGACCACATTAGAGACACATATTTCCCACAGACTATAGACCCACAACGAATTTGAAAACAAATCAAACATTGATAAACTCCCATATCTGTTAGGCGACATACCGCAGTGTGCAGTCATAGCAGCAAGYTTTGTGGCCCGTTGCCAWGAGAAAAGGGCAACCAGAGGAACACAAACAACATTGTAACTACAACGTATAATCATCTGTTTATGTATTTCCCCTTTCAAACTTCAACCACTTGCACATTGTTACAACACTGTACAAAGCCAATAATATAACATTTGAAATGTCTATATTATTTTATAACTTTTGTGAGTGTAATGTTTACTA
>NW_019944136.1:33289-67251 GCF_002910315.2 Salvelinus sp. IW2-2015
GTGGTCCTTGTTAATTTCCCTTTGTTTATTGTCCATTCCATTTGCTTGGCAATCGTTAACAATGTTTCCGATGCAATTGAATTGGAATTTTGAGAGAGAGAGAGAAGAGAGAGAGAGAGAGAGAAGAGAAGAGAGGAGGAGAGAGAAGAGAGAAGAGAGGAGAGAGAGAGAGAAGAGAGAGAGAGAGAGAAGAAGCAGAGAGAGAGAGAGAGAGAGTTATGTAGTATGAGAGAGAGAGAGGAGAGAGGAGAGAGAGAATGTTTACTGTAATTTTGGTAATATGTTTAGTTCACCTTTTGTATAATATCTTACCTCACTTGCTTTGGCAATCGGTAAAACACATGGTTTCCATGCCAATAAAAGCCCCTTGAAATTTTGGAATTGAATTGAACATTGAAGAGAGAGAGAGAGAGCGAGAGAGAGAAGCAGAGATGTTGTTAATAAATTAATGGTTGTTCCCAAAAAAGGTCCGTCAACCGGACCCACAAAATTCCATTAGACACCGTGCCCTAGCACACACTCTATAACATACCGGCCCCTAACTCAGCACCACAGGTAAACTTCCACAAAGCTGTGAACATTGAGAGACAAGGCAAGAAGGGCCCTTCTATGCCATCAAAAGGAACATAAATTTCAAATACCATTAGGATCTGGCTAAAAATACTTTGAATAGTTCATAGAGCCCATTGCCCTGTTATGGTTGTTGAGGTTCTTGGGGTGCTCACCAACCAAGATTTCACAAAATGGGACAAACACCAAATTGAGACTCTTGCATGCCCGAATTCCTGCAAAAAATATCCTCCGTGTACACGTAGAATAACTACCAAATAATGCCAATGCAAGACAGAATTATAGGGCCGATACCCACTAATTATCAATCCCAGAAAAGAGCCGGTTTTAATTCTTACACCACTTAAAGGAAGCGATTCCCAAACCTTCCATAACAAAGCCATCACCTACAGAGAGATGAACCTGGAGAAGAGTCCCCTAAGCAAGCTGGTCCTAGGGCCTGTTCACAAACACACCCCACAGAGCCCCAGGACAACAGCACAATTAGACCCCAACCAAATCATGAGAAACAAAAAGATAAATACTTGACACATTGGAAAGAATTAACAAAAAAAAGAGCAAACTAGAATGCTATTTGGCCCTAAACAGAGAGTACACAGTGGCAGAATACCTGACCACTGTGACTGACCCAAACTTAAGGAAAGCTTTGACTATGTACAGACTCAGTGAGCATAGCCTTGCTATTGAGAAAGGCCGCCGTAGGCAGACATGGCTCTCAAGAGAAGACAGGCTATGTGCTCACTGCCCACAAAATGGGTTGGCAAACTGAGCTGGCCGTGAACTGATCGGTAACTCTATTTTTCTCGATATGTATAACATCTTGCTGTCTCTCCTCCCCTCGTATTTTCTACTTTGCTCGCGCGTGGTGGAAACAGCAATATGCCTGATCTTAATTCAAATCGACTCCCTCAGAAGGCAGCATAGCAAGTGTATTAGGGAGGATAGGGCAGTAGCACAACACTATGGGAAGAGCTCAAGCAATTATTTTGCCCCTTTCAAGTCAACATACGAGGATCAAGAATGCCTCGATCAGACACATCCTTCGTACCTCCAAGTACATTACTTCAAAACCAAACTTCTTTGGGAAATAAATAGAAACAAGCACCCGAAGTTCCTCCTGCCCCATTCTGACTTCTACTCTCTACCATATGGGGGTGGATTAAGTTGTATGAATCGACGGCAGGCACAAGGTGGAGAGGGGTGAGCCACGCAGTGGACCTGCAATTGATATGTGCTCTACCAAAGCGTGTTGGTCTCGCAAATGGGCACAACGCTAGTGTATTGCTTTGTAGTCGTCTTGATCTGATCCTTGACGTATGCCCTAATTGATAATTGCGCCCTGGGCAAAACCAAGGGCACTGCATTGGGAATATACGTGCTAAGTCGTGCACTATAGGGATGAGCAGACTTGAGTAGACTAAGTGGTTCAGTGCAGTCTCCTAGCATACAAAGTGTGAGCCAACCAATACTGGTGAAGACATACTTAACACCGACACAGATTGGACGATGGATGGCTAAATCTTGATTAAGTTAGAGCAACCGCCTTTGCTCATTTTTTGTCTATCATTTGTAATAATAGCAAGATAACGCGAGGGTTTCTTGTCTGGTTAGTATCAATTTACTATGAATTATAGGTTTAATCCCTTTGGGTGTTGTCATGCCGTCTCATTCAAATACCCACTGTTCTAGTTTTTACCCAGGTACCGTCGGGCTGGAGCGTCACACATACACTGGATTGTTAGCCATATTTCACTCCACTATATTAACCTTGAGAAGGTGCACTTTTCTATTATTTAATGTTTCCCTGTTGGTTTGATGTCTCGTGGCTCGTGGTTGTGTTTTGCAAAAGACACTTCTTGTAATCGGTTTAGATTGGGTATTGTTATTTTAGGTTTTGTGAGCTATGTTTGGATTTAAAAAATTATTTTTATATAAACATTCAGTTTTTTTTGATCCAATTGTTTGGTTGTTCACTGTCCTTCTTGATTGGGGTATATATATTTAAGCTCACTTTCTCTCAGCCCCATGGTGCAATAATATGATATCATGTAGTCCATAGCAGATACCGATATGTCAATTCTTGTATGGAATGTTAAATCGGGAGCATCTCAACTTGCGTAAGCTCTAGCACAGTCCTCATACATTGTGTCCCATTGCCTATAATATGGCCCGCCTTGGATTGCATCCTTTGTCTAATACCTATGATGAGAGTAAGAGTCTCAGAGGTCGCATTGACCAACCTTTCTGACCTTAGTAGAGACTCCTCGAGAGAATGTCGGGTATTGTAGACCAGAGAGGGAAGGAGAAGAGGAGTACCGTGAGGTAGTATGCAATCTTATGATATCACTCTCATTGGGTCGATCCTCTTCTGTTTTCTTTCCGTTCAGCCCGCGCTTGGGGATTGCAAACAATCATAAGAGTTCGTTATTTGTAGCTGGAAGTTTTCACAACCAAAAAAGAAAGACAATTCTAGAACACCTGCACAGCAAAACGGGGACATGAATTCTAGAAATTCCAGCATAGCAAAAAGGGATAAGAAAGCCGTTTGGAATTCTTCTACAATTGTGCACCCAAGGGAGACACTGTTAGGAGCTCTAGAATGGTAAGATCAATGATATACTAGAAGAGGAATCATGCAAACCTCCAGATTGTAATACTATAGGATGAAAGGTCACAACGTTGCACGCTGCAACAAATCGCCGTTAACTTCCCAAAGTATCAGATTTCCAGAACCAATTCACATTACATCGTACCTGGGTAGCAAGCGCAGTAAGAATTTTATGAAGTTTCCACAATTTCCACCGGGCTGCTGTTGGCCATCTGTCTACTGTTCTTTCTTCAAGTTTCTAAATTTTTTGATTAGTCGCTCCTCGCAAAACACGTGCATTGAATTCGTCCTCTGTTACAACCCTTGCACATCTGAAACTGCCTCATACAAGCTCCCATCCCTTTTTTCCCTCCTCCTTCCCCCTCATTTATGCTCTTCTCTTTAGCATTATGAGGGACGTCCGGTGCCGTAACTTAATGATGAAATCTTATCCCAAAATTCACGTCTGGGTTTTTCAATAGGTTCAGTGAGTCATTGTCATTTTGGTCCATTTCAAGCTCGCGCTGCTCGTCGCAGACTTGCAAGAACAAACACTTGGGCATTAATGGGGGGATTGTGAAGACGTGCAGTGCATGTGGAACTGCAGGCCCAAAGTGTACACCTACTCACAGGTTTCAACCAACTCAACAATGTATTGGGACACGGGTTGTCCCAGAGACACACCCATACACTGAACAGAGCCCCACAGGTATCACAAACACGCTGCACACAAAGACGCACAATCTCACAACCACATGACAGGGTGACATCTGGGCCCGAGGCAGTTCCCTCGCTCCAAAATCCTGAACCCGTGGCACAATGCATCGAAATCTGACTCGGCAAAGAATAGCTGATCGTAAAACTAGTACAGACTTCCATATTAGCTGCTGTTTGCTGCCTTTTGGTCCCACGTCCTAATGCACCTTTTAAGAGGATGCTGCCTGCAGTGGAAGAGGCAACTCACAGCAGAGCACTGTTGAATGATCTATCAGAGGTCCACAATAAGCTTCAACTGAGCTCAACGGACAATGGACTTGCAAGCTGGATGTGTGTCTGCTTGTAAGACAACTTTTCACTGGAGTGGTATTTCGCACGTGTGTGTGCATGTTTGCACCCGCTGTGTGTGTGGTGTGTGTTTGTGTAGGTGTGGTGGTTCCTGTGTGGTGCTTTGTGGTTAAGTGTGCGTTATTGGTGTGGTGGTGATGTCGTGTTGACTGTGAAGACTAGGAGTGTGTGTGTGGTTGGATGCGGTGTTGTGGTTCTATAAGGGAGTTGTGTGGGTGTGTGTGGTCGGTTGTGGTGTGTGTGCTGTGGTTAGTGGGTGGTGAGTGTTGCAGTGTGGTTGTGTGTATGGTGTGTGTAATTGAGTTCTGCACGGTTTGGGAAACGGCCCAGGTTGAGCAACCCAGAATGAGGAGTCGCTCGTCTCCACTGTCCCCTTTGGTTTTAGGAGGTCGTGGACCCCATCAAAGGCCGCCGCTGTAAACGCAGGTGAGAGTTAGATGCCCACCAGTGGGGGGCTGGATGCAACAAGGATTTCCCAGTGCAGTCCTTAAGGTCGGAACTATTCGGTCGGAACCAGAGGACGCCACCTAACACTAGTAACGGCTGGTTCCGTGGTTTGCCGCTCGTGTGAAATCTGAGAGGTCTGATGGGAAAGGTGGTACTTGAGAGAGGGGTTCAGGTCCTAGGGTCTATGTCTTGAGCTGGAGTATTGCTGTATGTGTCGAAGTGGGGGGCCTTCCAGAGGACCAGTTCGTGGGAAGAAGAATAGTGTGAGCAAGGTGGAGGGAGAGAATTAAGCCAACAAAATATAAACATATCGAGAAGACCGAATATGGTCCTTCAGATCGCCCTGGTGTGTGTGTCGGTTAGATGTTAGGTGCGCTTACGGTGGCAATGAAATATGGCGCAGGAATCCAGACAGTACAGTTATCTTTGATCATAGGCCTAGCTGGAATAGTGGTGCAGTTTGGTTCCAAACCTGCCGTTAATGGGCCACCTAGACCAAGCCTTAATTTGGCCAGCCAACTCAGTTTCACTCTGGCAATAAAAATAGGATAGGCAACCCTTCATGTTCAAATCCTGGTCTCAACCAGATAATGTTTTCATAATTCAACAAACACCAAGACAACCGTTACACATTAAAACACACACCACAAAGCCACTGCTACTACCACACAGTTACATATACCATCTTGCACAAACAGCACGCTATGTTCTTCATATGTAGAGAATGTATATCATCTGGTTAGTGAAAAACACTTCAAACGAATCACACATTGTTCTGAATTGTCCCCGTTTTCTGTTTTAGAAAATAGGAGAAATAGGGTCCGTGATATGGCCTGGAGGGAGGGCTTGCGCTTATATTGTTGTCCGAACCATTCTCCCTCCAGCTGCCTTCTATAGATTGATCCTAGTGATGTCGGAACACTAACTCACCTATCCTAGGAAATTGTCTTCGCGGGGGAAGTCATTGCATCAACGCTGAGAACTATTTTCTCCACACTAATGCCACCTAGTATCTGTTAGGCGCACTAACGCGACATTTTATGGACAAGTCTCCCCGGTGCTTAGGTAGAAGCCGTTACTGCCGTATTTTACGGAAAGGCATGAAACATGACCTATCACGACGTTGCAAGTGGTACATAGTGAAGACTGAAAAGAAGACCAGAACCAAAAAGGATCGGTCGGGTCGTGCTTGGTTAGCTTTATCTTTATTTTTAAATTTTAGAAATGATGACTGACACCGGGGGCCCGTAGGAAAATATTTTCAAATCACGCCGCTAATGATAGTTGGTGTGATAAGGTTACTGGCGTGGCCCAAATCATTGGCTGCCGGTGGAGTTTTTCTAACGCATAGTTACTGTGGCTTATAATCTCCTGCAAGCCATACCTGTTTTGGTTTGACATAGGGGAAGATTCGCTGATTTAGTCTTCGCCGCTTGTCTGAGCTTTCGGAATTCAATAATTCCATTACATGATGCGTACCTGAAATGACTTGTTCAACAAAATTTGTTCGGAGCAATGCAACTTTATGAATGCAAAGGAAGGGGATACGATAAAGTTAATTCGGTGCAAAAAATCATGCCGTGTATTAGCAAATAATACGGTCACTGTTGGCTTGTGAAAAAGGAATATCCTACTGGTTAAATCACACTGTTATTAATTTAACATCAACTATTATTCCATATAGGTACCGTAATGTAAATATAGAAGGGCCTATACAGAGCCCTGGCTTTTTTTTTTCTTTTCCTCTGTTACATTGCAATAGACCGCGTTGGCCTCCATTAAATCGAAAGCATAGCCAATGTATTCAATATAATTGAGGTCATTAAATTCACGCTTTTTTTTCTCTCATACGTCACTTACACAATCATTATTTGAGCTCCCTTTCTAAAAAAAAGTGTATTTTTGCCCACCTCTGATCCTGGACCACGGCATGGAACAGGAGCTCAAATTAAACCGTTTTCAGTCACGGGGAGGAATTTACAATACAGCGCCACAGTTGCTCAAGAAAATATTATATCCTTACAGTAAACCTGTTTGTAAGGTCAATATTGAGCGATCATTTTGCTGTTTGTACAGTGCGATCGTTGCGCGTCTGAAAGCAGGGCTCTTTGATTTCATGGTACAGAGCCTCTACTGTACGGCCGCGGGGACGAACTGTACCGTGGCAGTGTGCACAGGGTCCACTTCAGCCAAACTGAACTGGAGGGAGACAAAAGCATCCATCCATACCAGCGAAAACTCCCGCGACTACAGGCAATGCGTAAACGCAATCTCAAAAACACAATGTCGTGCCTCGTTTCTCCAAGAGATTACTTGACTCTGGCACAATAGCCTATACGATCATATTGCATAAACGACAATCTTATGTGATAGTGTTTGACCTAAACAGGCAACAAATTATTTCCCAACCTCGGCGACACAGGATGAGGATTAACGCGTCCGCGAGATTGGATGGGTTGTTACAACCTTTGTCATTATTATAAATGTGCATGATTCAACATAGTCAACAAATACATCGATATCAACATGCCACAACAGAGTGGGCCACTGGGCAGCAGTGAGGACGTTATACACAGATCACGTGGAACAGCAGACACACAACAGAGTGGGCACTGGGCAGCCAGTGAGGACGTCACAGATTCAATGAACCACCAACATCACAACAGAGTGCGACTGGGCATCAGTGTAGGACGTCCCAAAACAGAACCTCAACTAGATCAATAGACTAATACGACACAACGAGAGTGCGGGCACCTGGTGCAAGCCAGTGAGACCGTCCTCAAAGGGCCTGTAAACGAGGTGAGAGTTTGCACAGGGGGGCGAGACAGGATTCCCAGGCAGTCTAACATTCCGGAACCAGAGGAACGCTCCTCGGACTTCCGTGTGCCGTGAACTGTTATGGGAAGACCAGAGGGGTTCAGTCTGTCATGTTCTTAGGCTGTATTGTGTGTGTGAGTGGGGGGAGGGGAGGGGAGGTCAAGAGGGAGAGAAATAAACACAATTACACACCGAAATGTCAGACCTTGTCCGTTATTCACTGAAGCAATGGGCAGGAACCAGACAGAACAGTTTTAGGCTACTGGAATAGTGTGCAGTTTGGTTCACCTGCCGTTAATGGGGCAACCTCAGATCAAGCTTAATTTGCCAGACCACTCAGTTCACTCTGGCAATAAATAGGGCAACCCTTAATGTCAATCCCTGGTCTCACCCAGATAATCGCTTCATAATCCCAAACGCACAACCCCACTACCATTAAACACACCACACATCTACTCCACACACATATACCATCTTGCACAGCGCTTTCTCTCATATGTCAGAGATGTATTCTTGAAAAACAATTACATGCAACATTTTCTGATGTCCCCTCTTCTAAAAGGAGATAGGTCCATATGCCTGGGAGAGGCTCGCTATAGCAACCTCCTCAGCCTTTTGTCTTTGTGGAACTACCGAATTTCGCGGGGGAATCATGCATCAACGCTGGAAAGCATTTCTCCACATGCCCTAGTATCTGTGTGCGCACTAACGCACATATACTGMGACAGTCTCCCCGGTGCTGTATGYTTAACGGAATAGGGATGACATGCATTCCGGTGCAGTYGGCTAGTGACGAGAGCCCGGTCGCGGGTGTAGCCTACATCGATGACTCACAACCGGGGCCTCAGAAATTCCACCAAATGATGTGGAAGTACGGCGTGGCAATTTGAGTTTTACGCATTAGTACTTGGTTCTTCTGTAGTACAATGCATTCGCTGATAGTCCCCTTCCTTTCAATAAAATCCATTACCACCTTGTTCACTTTTCGGACACAACTTTGAATCAAAGGAGGGGAACGAATAAAGTATTAGTGCAAAATCCCCTTTAGCAATAATACGGTCACTTTGGCTGTGAAAAATCTACATGGTACAATACCCTGTTATTATTTACATCACTATATTCCATACTACCGCAAATAGAGACGTGGCCACATTGAAATAAAGCATAGCCAATGTATTCAATATAATTGAGGTCATTAAATCACGCTTTTTTCTCTCATACGTCACTTACACATCATTATTTGATCTCCCTTTCTAAAAAAAAGTGTATTTTTGCCACCTCTCTGATCCTGGACCACGGCATGGAACAGGAGCTCAAATTAAACCGTTTCAGTCACGGGAGGAATTTAACAGCGCCACAGTTGCTCAGAAATAATTTATCCTTACAGTAAACCTGTTGTAGGTCAATATTGAGGCATTTTGCTGTTTGTACAGTGCGATCGTTGCGCGTCTGAAAGCAGGGCTCTTTGATTCATGGTACAGAGCCTCTACTGTACGGCCGCGGGCGAACTGTACCGTGGCAGTGGCACAGGGTCCACTTCAGCCAAACTGACTGGAGGGAGACAAAAAGCATCCATCCATACCAGCGAAAACTCCCGCGACTACAGGCAATGCGTAACGCAATCTCAAAACACACATGTCGTGCTCGTTTCCCAAGAGATTACTGACTCTGGCACAATAGCCTATACGATCAATTGCATAAACGCACAATCTATGTGATAGTGTTTGACCTAAAACAGGCAACAAATTATTTCCCAACCTCGGCGACACAGGATGGAATTACGCGTCCGCAGGATTGATGGGTGTTACAACCTTGTCATTATTTATAAAATGCATGATTCAACATAGTCAACAAATACATCGATATCAACATGCCACAACAGAGTGGGCACTGGGCAGCAGTGAGGACGTCACAGATCAATGAACACAACACACAACAGAGTGGGCACTGGGCAGCAGTGAGGACGTCACAGATCAATGAACACAACACACAACAAATTCGAGAGAGACAGAGACACTACCTACCTGGTTGGAACATACTTTGGAAATAAAAGATGACCAGAATAAAAGATCCCAAACAAGTGGCGAGTACCATCCGGCATATTCTGCTCATCCTCATCAGCTCGAGCAGAGTCTGTTTCATGGCTGTCAGGGAATGACTGTGGCGGATTTTCTGTGTGGAGGTCGGTCGGTCTGAGCACCGAGGCTTGGCGTGCCGTTGTGGTACTGATGGTGATACTCACTGCATTTGTCCGCTACTCAATGAGCTCAATGCTTTCGCCCTGGACTGTACTATTCGTCCTCCCTCCTAAACTACAGGGGAAGCAAGACAACGATTCTGCCCCCTTTTGCAACAGAAAATGAGCGCGCCCAAACGCGATGAGCAAGGGAGACGAGTAAAAGAAAACCTCTATCTCACGTCGCACACTGAGAAATGAATGGTTTAATACCACATTGCTATATATTTATTTTTGTATGTGTCTAAATATGTCTAAGTGTTTCCCTCTTGTAATAAGATTATTTATGGAAAGATGAATTATCCCCATCTGAGTGAGTGACTGTGTAAGAGAAGTACTGTGTGGATGAACTCCTCTCACAGCAAGAACAGGCGAACACTAACAGAGAACTAGATCGATGCTGCTGACATAACACAGACATAGTGAAACTGTTCATTATAACAGAGATTACATAACGTAAGCTACTGTACAACCCGGCGTTCTTGTATGAAAATTGTTTGTGGATCAGTTTSTGAGTAAATGTGCGTAGCTAATTGAAGTGCGCGCATCTATAGATTAGATATATGGTTCTTGTTCAAGTCCAGTGATGGGAARACCATATTTAGATATTTTAATTGCAAGACAAATCAATTGAGTTGATTGAATTTCAATCAAATAATGTTGTCAAATCAGGCTAGTGAGAGTTATGAATTGAATATATGTGTTTTACCTGAATATGACATGGCTAAAATTGACACATTTTACCRGTTGGACGTTGCCTTGCCAGTCTTGCAGAGGCCATAGAAGGATACGGTATGCCAATGTGGTAATTCCTCAATACTACGGGTATGGGTATTATAGCACCATCTAGTGTCAGTGGTTGACAGATTTTTTTCTCAAAGTGCCCATAGAAGAGTTGGGGTTTTTGCCCCAGCACTACACAGCTGATTCAAATAATKWACTCATCATCAAGCTTTGATTATTTGAATCAGCTGTGCATTGCTAGGGCAAAAACCAAAACGTGCACCCAGGTGCCCAGGGACCGAGTTTGGGAAACCCTGCCATAGAGTACCACAGTGCGAGTCATCCTCAGTGGCAATTTTAGCATGTAAATCTTGGTTGGGCAAACAAAAAAAATTCTAACTAATTATGCATGCCAGCAAAGCCACAACACAACACTAAACAATATATTAATTATAACGGTGATGGTGACGAACGGTGCCCACAAACTGTTAGGACCTACATAAAGCTGTCCTAACAGCAGTCCCAACACCTTACAACTGCTACAACTGGCTATCAGTTGAGCCTTGTCTGGCAGCGAAACAGTTCATTCAGCCTCATTTACTGCCTTTTTAAAATCATAGCTGATTTGGCTGACTTGCTTAAACAAATGTGGTTTCTACTGACATTTGCAGCGAAACAGTTCATTCAGCCTCATTTACTGCCTTTTTAAAATCATAGCTGATTTGGCTGACTTGCTTAAACAAATGTGGTTTCTACTGACATTTGAGATGTACAAATTATGGCATAATGGGACGACGAGCGGATAAGAGGCAATCCGTAATTTAGATTAAGACATTCATGAGCGAGCTAGGACGGATATTGTCAATACAACTATTTGTTCAGCACMTTTGAAATGTACAGCGACAGAATTCTGAGCATGGGCCATTCTTACAGTATTCTCCCWGTACACCAAGTCAGAACCGTAGGATAAATAACGGGGGCATATAAGCAGACAATGAAAGCTCTTACAATATTCAATGATTACATTTCTCTAAAACAGGCTATAGGCTACATGTGCATCACCAAGTCTGAATAGTAGGTGAAATTAAGAGGGGAAAATGGACCAAATGATTAGCGTGAGGCAAATGGGCTACTAACAGCTTACTACAGAACATACACTTAGTATTACTTTCTTAGCTACTGTATACATATCTCCCTGGCATATTACATCATMTATGCAGCAGCATACAAGACATTTTTGGACACACCTTGTTATGCTGTGTTCACTTCCTTCCAAACCATTCATTGTTGAATTTGAAATTTCCAACTTGTTTTGCTAGCTAAGATTTTGAAAGAGATTTTGAAAGTATTTTTTGGCCACATTTTATCTGTGTCCAATGACCTTGAGCCTTCTTGGATGGGCACTTTTAATGTAACTCTATGGCAGCACCCAAAGGGCTAGAATTTTCAAAGTCCACCGTTAGACTTCGCGGTGAAGTAGTGTCCCCATGAGTGACAGAATACTAAGCCAATACGGAGCGCAACGCTCCGTATTTTCTGCTGGCTTGCCCCACCACCACAGAACACACTGAGCTGCCTTATTCAAGAAAACAAAAAARAGACTATGTTTGTATGCAGCTTTATTAACTCAATGATATTTCTATATATATATTTTTTTTACATTGTTTGCAAACTGGTATGTGACACATATTAATGCCAAAATAACATGCAAAACAGGCAACCCCCCCACCCCAAAAAATAACATGTATAATTTCTTTGCAAGAAATGTGGGGCTTGTCTGAAAGATATTTACATGGTTATCAAAATGTCACGCCATGGTAAGCCTACATGAAACACAGCCCTTATTTTAAATCCCCAATGGSAAAAATAAATGGTGGAAAAACGATTGGAACCATTTTCCTGTTTGACCGCTAGGTTTTATGGGTATTAGGACACCTTCACTGTGGATCTTTATTGAGCAAGTCCACAGTGATCTATTCTAAAAACCAATGGAAATACCTTCTGAAAAGATCCCAAAGCAAAGTGACAAAAATTGGAATCAATGTATCGTTATATGATTATAACTAGGACAATTGGAGACATAGCTGAATGGTATTCCTAATAACTTGTTCTGGGTGATATCAAATACATCTCCAGACAGACACTGTTCCGCTTTCCTTCTATTGATCTAATTATATTCTAATAGCGTTTGTAGACTGGTGTACTTTCCCTTATTGGTACATCAGTCTCAGTCTCTGAATTCTCAATGTGTCTGCATAAGGAATAAATAGCAAGGTTGTCTAGAGGACAAGCTGAACTGTAAGCAGTAATAAAAAATGTCTTCCTCAAGCAAAACTAAATCGTTGGTGAAGCATGCCTCTACAATGTTCCATGGGGACATACCGGTGATTATGTGCTGACAGGTGAAAACGTGTCTGCATAAAAGAGAGAGGTCTGCATAAAAGAGAGAGGTCTGCATAAAAGAGAGAGTTGCAGCACAAACACATACATGCACGCATGCACACACACACGTGCTTACTCTGAATTGTAGGTAACGTTTGTGTCTGAAGTGATGGATGTTAATAGCCTTATTAGGGGGGATTCTGTTGTAGCCTTTTGCCCCTGTCTCTCCTCCCATTAGTATGAGACCTTACTAATGATCCCTGTGAATATTCATCACAGTGTTTAAGGCAGTCACTATGTCCTGCAGAACTGAGACAGAGAGAATGACAAATGGAGATAGTGAGAGAGAGAAAAAGACAGTCAGAGAGATTGTAGTCTTAGGTTAATGTATCCCTATGTGAACCACTTACTTTCATTAAAAGTAAGAGCATTTTATTAATGAATATTTCTTAATTCTGATAATAGTTTAATCTCGATCCGTTCATTACATTACATTATGGCACTTAAATCCCTTCAGCCCGTAGCTACAGAACCCTGCATAAAAGCATGAACTGTGTTTCCACAGTATTTAAATGCTCAATCAGGGCTTTATTGCTACTCAGCAGGCATTAAACTGAGTCAGTACAGTCACAGACTAATGAGTATTCATATGGACTGCAGAGTTCACAGCTGAAAGGTGTCAGAGGTGCCTCCGCAGGTTAATATCAAAGTTTGGTTCATTAATATGGCAAAAGAAAGAGTTTAAAAGAGAAGAAAAAAAACATGTAAACAGGAAGTGACCCCAGTGTCTTGGGCCAGCAGCAGCAGTGTCAGTCCCCGCCCACCTGTCAATCAGGCTCCGGACTCAGACGTCATTAGACGGCTGATAGCTGCCCTGCTGCCCGTCACTCAACAATGAGGATGTTCTGACAGGCTTCTCCCTGCTATCTGTACCATTGCCTTGGACAACAGTGATTGACAGCAGGGGGCTAACCTCAGCAGTTCCCTCTGACCATCATGGTGTCAGTGGCACGCTGAGTTACTGTCAGTTTGGTCAACACCTGAGGGAGAGACACACAATTAATAACCATTTAACAACACAGACTCAACATCCTTTCAAGAGAGAGAAAACGTGTGTGTGTGAAGTTCAGAGTTTCCAAACAAAACCCCACCCCACCCAGCACTACTGTTATAAAACCTCTGTGAGCCATTAATGTGCCATATCACACTTCTCAAATCCCATCTTCCCTGCTCAGTTGGAAACTAAAGTTTTCTACAAACTCCATTAAACTGTCTATTGAAGTCTTATGAAAGTTTTCAAAGTGTCAGGAGAGTGAAAAGCAGCCCAGCAGGACATTGGGCTGAGGGCTCCATCCTGTATTAGCTTATAGGAAATGGACTGTGTGTGGTGTGGTTTGTAATGTAAGTCTATGAATAATTCACACAGGGATCATTAGCAGCAAGCAAACCATCAGAGACAGTTGATCTGGGACTGCTGGACTTTTGATAATATACGGTGGCCATTTTGTGCCGGATTGTTCACCATACATTAGTTAGTGCAATGGAGAGGAAAGGAAACTGGCGTACTGACCTGGGCACAAACAGGGTGGAATCCCACGGTGGTTTCCAGCTGCTGTTTGATCAGACCACACCTCAGAGCCACAGCAAAGCCCTGGAACACCTCCCCTGCACTGGGCCCCATCAAATGGAGACCTACCAACACGCTCCTGTGGAGGTGACAGAACACACAACACACACACACACACACACACACCACCACACACAAACAACACACACACACACACTATAATATACATAACCACACACAAAATACGCCTATACAGGGTGGCAAAGCTGAATGAACATGGATAAGTGTTCCTCTAGAGCAGGGATGGGCAACTCCAGTTCCTCCAAGGCCTGACTGGTGTTCTGCTTTTGCCCAGCCTAACACACCTGACTCCAATAATTGGTTTAAATCACTGGTTTTCTAGGATGCCCCAGAGGCTGGAGCTGGCCCACCTGCTTTAAAGAAAGAAATACCCTGAAAGAGTAAGACATGTAAAGTATACAGTAGTAAGAATCCCAAAAACACATACAGTTAAGTCAGAGAAGTTTACATAACCTTAGCCAATACATTCAACTTCAGTTTTTCATTCAATTCCTGGCATTTAATCTAGTAAAAATTCCCTGTCTTAGGTCAGTTAGGATCACCACTTTATTGAAGAATGTGAAATGTCAGAATACTGTAGGATGATATTTTCAGCTTTATTTTTCATCACATTCCCATTGGGTCAGAAGTTACATACACCTTAGTATTTGTAGCATTGCTTTTAAATTATTCACTTGGATAAACAGTTTCGGGGTAGTCTTCCACAAACTGTCCAAATAAGTTGGGTGAATTTGGCCATTCTCTGACAGAGCTGGTGTAACTGAGACAGTTTGTAGGTCCTTGCTCACACGCGTTTCTCAGTTCTGCCAAAATTTTCTAAGGCTTGAGGTCAGGGCTTGTCGATGGCCACTTCACTAACATTACCTTGTTCTGTCTCCTCTTAGACTATTTTGCCACAACTTGGAAGTATGCTTGGGGTCATTGTCCATGTTGGAAGACCATTTGCGACCAAGCTTTACACTTTCGCTGACTGATGTCTGAGATGTGTTCAATAATCAATAATATGTCCTCCTCAATGCATGACCATCTATATTGTGAAGTGCACCAATCCTTCTGCATGACCAAAAAACACCCAAACCACAACATGATTGCTCAGCCACCCGTCTTCACGTTGGGATGTGTTCTGCGGCTTCAAAGCATCCCCTTGTTTCCTAAAAAACCAAACTAATGATGGTCATTATGGCCAAACAGTTCTTACTTTATGTTCATCAGACAGAGGACTTTCTCCAAAAAGTACGATCTTTTGCCCCCATCGTGCATGATAACAAGTAGTCTGCTTTTTATAGAGGTTTTACTGTGGATATAGATAATTTTGTACCTGTTTCTCCAGCAGTCTCTCACAAGGCTCCTTTCTGTTGTTCTGGGATTGATTTGCACTTTTGCACAAAAGTAGGTTCACGTCTCTTCACTGAGCGTAATAACGGCTGGTCCATGGTGTGTTTATACTTGCGTACTATTTCGTCTTCGGTTACCACAGACAGGAGAATGACTTCCAGAATTTGACAATCGCCCAGAGAACCAGACTTATTGGAGATCAAAAAAAGAAATTCTGAAGTTCTTGGCCTGATTTCTTTGATTTTTCCCATGATGTCACAAGAGGCACACGGAGTCTTTGAAGGTAGGCCTTGAAATACATCCACAGGTACACCTCCAATTGACTCAAATTATGTCAATTAGCCTGTCAGAAGCTTCTAAAGCCATTACATAATTTTCTGGAATTTTCCAAGCTGTTTAAAGGCACAAGTCAACTTAGTGTATGTAAACTTCTGACATCCTGGAATTGTGATACAGTGAATTACAAGTGAAATAATCTGTCTGTAAACAATTGTTGGAAAAATMACTTGTGTCATGAACAAAGTAGATGTCCTAACCGACTTGCCAAAACTATAGTTTGTTAACAAGAAATTRGTGGAGTGGTTGAAAAACGAGTTTTAATAACTCCAACCTAAGTGTATGTAKARTTCTGACRTCAACTGTATGTTCAGGTATTGTGCCCTGTCCCCCGTGGCGATGACGAGTGTCTCTGATGTGTGATAGGTCCTCCTCCCGTTGARATCTTGTCGCCTGATTGGATAACAGCCACAGAGTGACATGACATCACTGACCAGTGTCGTTACTATCGAAATCCCATGGGGAAACACAGAMAATCCTTGCTTGAAGTCCCCTATCCAAACTGCTTCCTCYTGCTTAGCTGTACACTACACCCACCACCACCCTGTCCAACTGTCCAGACCTCCCTCTACTCCCATTATTCTCACCTGTCCAGAAGCCCCTCCCCCATGCTGACCTGTACAGTGTGTGGCTCCAGTATCTCTCCATGGGCGTTCAGGTAGGTGACATCACTGTCCCTCAGCTCCCTCCTCAGCTCAAAGCTCACAGACTTCACATGTTGTTGTACCGCCTCCACCATTTCACCCTAGCCATGGGACACTACAGGCCATAATAACACATAGCAACAGACCATATGAACACATAGCAACACACACATCTAATCAACCACTAGCATTTAAACTCTGGATAGGACGCAAATAACTATAGATAACACACACATTCAATATTGACTCAATGGAACAAAATACATATCTAGACTATAATAGAACTGATGTCCCAAATAACATTTATCATGCACTGTAAACTGATGTCCCTAAATACATTTATCATGCACTGTAACATGATATGTTCCCTCAAATACATAATCATGCTCACTGAAACTGATGTCTTTCCAAAATACATTTATTGCACTGTAAACTGATTTTGTTCCCAAAATACATATAATGCACTGTACCTGATGTCCCAAAATTACATATCATGCACTGTACCCTGAATGCCCAAATACATAATCATGCACATGTAACTGATGTCTGGCCCAAATACATATCATTGACTGCTAACCTGAATGTCCCATAAATACATTTCAGCACCTGTAACTTGATGTCCCAAATTACATATCATAGCCACTGTAACTATGTCGCCTAAAATACATATCTGCACTGCTTAAATACTGAGTCCCATAATCATACATACACTGATAACTGATGTCCAAATACATATGCACTGTAACTGATGTCCCAAATACTATCATGCACTGTACTGATGTCCCAAATACATATGCACTGTAACTGATGTCCCAAATACATATCATCACTGTAACTGAAGTTCCCAATTATTCATATCATTGCACTGTAAATGATGTCCCAAATACATAATCATGACACTTGTAACTGATGTCCCAATACATATCATCACTCTTGATAACTGCACTGTTCCCAAATACATATCATGCACTGATAACTGATGTCCAAATACATTCATGCCACAAACTGATGTCCCCAAATACAATCATTGCACTGTAACTGAGTCCAAATACATATCATACACTGTAACTGATGTCCCAAATACATATCATAACACTGTAACTGATGTCCCAAATACATATCATACACTGTAACTGATGTCCCAAATACATATCATCACTGTAACTGATGTCCCCAAATACATATCATACATGTAACTGATTGCGCCAAATACATATCATGCAACTGTAACTGATGGTCCCAAATAATTATCATGCACTGTAACTGATTCCCAAATACATATCATTGCACTGTAACTGATGTCCCAAATACATATCATGCACTGTAACTGATGTCCCAAATAACATATCATGCACTGTAACTGATGTCCCAATACATATCATAGCACTGTAACTGATGTCCCAAATACATATTCATACTTAACTTTGATGTCCCATAAACATATCATGCACTGTTAACTGATGTTCCCAATACATATCATGGCACTGTAACTGATGTCCCAAATACATATCATGCACTTGTAACTGCAAGTCCCCAGACCCTCTCCAACTCTCACCCTGTTCCTCAAACTTCCAGCCGTACTTCAGGGCATCCTGGATGGCTTTTCCCAGCAGAGGCTTGGTGCAGGAGCTTCCTGGGAATACTGCCCATGTTCACACTGGAACCYGCTAGACCTGGCYGACAGCGAAAGTCAATAACCACTTAGAAAATGATTGAGCACAAAATGGCATTATGTAATGAAGTAATAGACAYTATGGTGAAAACACTGTCTGCATCACACACCCCATTTAGTGCCTTTAGGGGTGGGAGCCACCAAGTCAAGGACCAGCACCCTCCTCCCAAAGCCAGCAGCTTCATGAAAGAGAAAAGGGGAAAAAGAAAGGACAGAGAAGTGGGTGAGGGTAAAGAGAGGTGTCAGTCAGATAAAGTAAAATCCCAAATCCTCTCACTGTCAAGTTCCTTCCTCTCATTTTCACTTATCTCTGGATTTCAGAATATAACAGCTCATATCATTAGCATAAAATCAATTTATATGATAATTATCACAGTATGCTTGGGCACACTGTGAGTATTGGCCAGATCAGATGACTGCTGATTAAACGAGTTAGTGTGTATAGGCTGGCTCACAGCCAATTGGGGTTAACACAGCTTTATGCAGGTTGACTACATGTAGAGATAGGGAATATCTGACCTTTGAAGAGGGTTGCAAATCCCAGAAAGGAGAAAGAGAGATTCAAATGGACATATAGGGATCAAGATAGAAAGATCATTAAGAAAGCCTGCAGGGAGAATGGATTAAACTCAAATAATTGTTATTAATGAGTTTCTCTGAAATTGAAACGTAATTAAAAGAACAATTCCTCTTAAAAAAGAGCAAGACTKGAAGAGAAGGTGAGACAGYTCCATAAAGAGGGTGGTAGATCAGTGACAAACAGGAAGAGACACAGACAGACAGTACTGTAGGTGTTGTGTCTAGACACACAGAGCAGTCAGGGGATGTCTGTTGCAGTCAGGTCCTCCACCTCATATGCCTATAGAAGAGAGGGGGGACAGAGACAGAGACAGACAGGGAGAGAGAGAGCATTAGGGTCCATACTAGTCATACAGTAAGCATTAGCTGTTTGAMATTTCCATTAGAGAAGGAAATGAGGCRAAATCACAACCTTGAGCACAAAGAGACTTCTTTGTCTCTCTGGGTGAATATTAGCACACCACATCATTCCTCCAATAACCCCTGAGAAAATGTGTCACCTCGTTTCACTCTGAATTTGAAAGACATTATGCCCTCTTAAAAAAAGGAATCTTTAAAAMGATTTAACATTTCAGTCTAGGGGTGTTTCTATCAAAGGTGGTGCAGGGAGTGTGGAAAGGAGAATTCTGTTGTGTCCACCGAGATTTTTACAACCTTTCAGATATTGTTATAGGAGCTATTCTATTGCAACATAAAAACATCCTTTATATCCACACCCATTTCAACATCCATGTCTGATCCATAGTGGGTTGGAATTAGATCGGCAAGCAGTCTCAGAGTGAAACATAGTGAAGGGGTGTAAAAATACAAGTTAGGGCATTTTTCAACAAACATTTGCATCAGCAGCAGAAACACATATCATTGTACCGTTTATGATATTATGTCAATCAATTCGACTGGGACTCGTGAAGTTTACAGTTCAGCACTGCCTCTTTTCAATTTATGTTGGTGCAATATAGCCACCTGGTGGATAAAATCAGAYCTGCACTGAACGTTATACCACAGAATTTCTAAACCATCTTTGACTATACTATTGATTATCAATAAKTAAATATTGGATGGGTCCAAATCATTTTTTAAATAATCTGATTTCGTAGAGAAAGAGGATCTAAAGAGAAGCATACAATATTTATTTACCAACACAATGSGTAAATAAATWWAATAAAATATGAATCCCACCAACGGAACGTGTTGTTGGAAAGTTCTATCAAGTATATTCTATCGTTCAAGATGATTCTGGAAGGAGTAAGTTATAGCGGTGAACTTTTCCAAATAGTTTCGCTGAAATTTCTGKCTTTGTCAGGYGACAGTACACAAACGCATGCGCAAAAGGTGCTGCGCTGGTGTTCACTCGTGGTGAAAACAGGCAAAAGCATGGATATGAATATCACTATAATTATGTGAATACACAATAATATATTCAATCAATCAGTTAACGTTAGTGTGTTAAATGCAATACAATTTTGCACTAGGTCTGATATGTAATGAAAACACCCTGTTCTTCTATAATCATAACAGACTGCATGATGACTGCATGATGACATCACCATTACATTGTATCAGTCAAAGATTTTATTTCAACAATATAATGGTAACAAATGCACATAGAGAAAGGGAGGGTCGCTTTTGAGTAGAACAGCTTTTTACACTTGTGTAMCTACTAGGTATCATTTAGTCGGAGGGTGACACATCGACAAAACGGCCGCATGGCGGTCAGGGGAGGTGGTGCACTGTATTTTGGGAGGACGTGTAGCTCCGCGCTGGGACTGGTTCTTTTGCAGCCATTTTCTGTCCAACCAACGGCCGTTTTGAGAAGGTAACCAACCAGGGCTTCATTGCAGGTTTGTGCCTGGCTCCGGCCAATGATTGCTAACCAATTCCTCGTTAGCTCGAATGGAAATGTCCATCTCTGACTAATTTCTATTTGTTGCGTTTAGGAGTTTGAGAGCAGGAAGTCTCGTAAAAATTATGAGTTAGCTTCATGTCCCCCTGCCTCCGTTTTCAATACAAAGAACAGGCCGAAATGCGAACTTCCGATATGGAATTTCATTGTGAACAGACAGGTCTTGCAATGAGACCACCAACGTGGCTACAGGATAACGTGAAATTGTACCCAGAATGCTTTCGTTGAAACAATAGTCGTTGATTAGTCGAAATAAAAATGTGTGAAGGTCAAATGGCTACCTAACTAAAGCCTTTGCTTCCTTTGTCCAAATTATATTTTGCACGAAACATTTGCTAGCTAACGTTAGCTTGCTAGCTTCCCATTTAGCAAACAACCACTCATTTGGTCAGCGAAATTAACTAATTCYGTAGACATGCTAGCTAACAGTTTTCTAGCAACCTAACCTGGCGAACACTTAGCCAGCTAGCTAAACATTATTGTTTAGCTAACTAGCCAGTCAACAGTAAGTGCCTTCCAACAATTCAGCTATTTGAGTCAAACCATGTCGTCCTTTGTTCCAGATGGAAGAAGACCGTTCCACCACCGACGCCTCCCAGCTAACGTTAGGCATATCTGGCGAATACATGTCAGGAGGTTATGTACTCCAGTCTCAAGATGGTAAGAGACATCAGTTGATACATTCAAGCCTAATTGGGGAACCAGGTGTGCGCATATCATGAATCGATGGGATTAAAATAAAAAACAGGACAACACACACACACATCACGACAATAGACACCACAACACTACACAGAGAGACCTAAGACAACAACATAGTATGGCAGCATCATATGACAACACAGCATGGTAACAGCACAACATGGCAGCAGCAGAACATGGTACAAGTATTATTGGGCACAGACAACAGCACAAAGGGCAAGAAGGTAGAGACAAAACATCACGCAATGCAGCCACAACTACATTATCACATTCTTTACATCTCAATGCAACAGTGTCAGTACCTAATGCCTACAATCAATTATATATTATATTAATGTATGTGATGAAGATGATGGAGAGGAGAGTCTGAACGACCATGATGACGGGGGCATGAAAGAGAATTTCCGGGAGCAGGACATCTACCTCCCCATCGCTAACGTGGCACGCATCATGAAGAACGGCATCCCACAGACCGGGAAGGTAACCATGGTGTGTGTGTGTAGGCTGTGTGAGAGCAAGACTTGTGGTGTCGTATTCATTAATGTACACCATAGTAAAACGTTTAGTAACAGAAAACCAAAAGTTTCTTATTGGACAAGTTCAGATAGTCCCTCCCTGTTTCAGTCTGTTTTTTGTTCTTCTCCGTTTGGTGCCAAGTGAATACGACCCAGAAACGTTCTCCTCATCTTATTCCTCTTTGTCCTAAATTGTGTGTGTGTGTGTCTCACAGATAGCGAAAGACGCCAAGGAGTGTGTGCAGGAGTGTGTGAGCGAGTTCATCAGCTTCATCACGTCGGAGGCCAGTGAGCGCTGCCACCAGGAGAAAAGGAAGACCATCAACGGAGAGGACATCCTGTTTGCCATGTCAACCCTGGGCTTCGACATGTACGTGGAGCCCCTCAAACTCTACCTGCAGAAGTTCAGAGAGGTGCGACTAAACACACTACTTCTGCTCTGACAATTAGTCTCTCACACACAATRACAAGTGTCCATGAACAATCGCACATCACATGCTATTTAATCTCTCCCAATGTGTTGTTTCCTAGGCGATGAAGGGGGAGAAGGGAATCCCAGGTGTGTCGGTGGGAGAAGGCCTGGGGGAGGAGCTTACAGACGACAGCTTCAGTAAGTGGTTCAGAACAGTTCTCAATTTTGTTATCCCAAACTAAAGTAGAGGCTTTACGGTCATGCATACATATGTCAAATGTATGCAGGCATTAGTAAGTCGCTTTGGCTAAAAGCGTCTGCTAAATGGCATATTATAGTCTTGTGCTGTGGACGGTTTTGTAACGTCCTCTTCCCTCCATTCCAGCGAATCAACTGCCAGCCGGAATAATAACAGCCGACGGCCAACAGCAGAACGTCATGGTGTACACCACCTCATATCAACAGGTAAGTGGCATCGTATCAACAGACAAGTGACATTTGAACRAGWACTAGACCATRACGACATATCCATGACCGTTCTRTCCATTGCCTTTGTCTGCTCCTGTAGATTCCTGGCGTGCAGCAGATCCAGTTCTCATGACGAGGCCTTGCGCRTGCTCTGACCGCGGCGGCCATCGACCGCACAGACACAGACCTGGTGACTGTAGGCTGAGCGTATGACCTCACCGTRAAAGGCAATCATCAGAAGGACAGGAGGTCTCGGAGGGGGGCTGTTATGGGGGGGAAGGGATGTGTTAACCACCACAACCCTGTCATGTAAATGTGCAAGTCTGTTCACTAAATGTAGTACGTAGTCATGAGGTGCCACAAGGTTTGGAGTACATCTTTCAACCAGTTTGGGATACTTTATTTTTAATGCTAATTGGACCACTTAGTTTGTTTTTGTACATTGATTGTTTTATGCAGGTTTGGGAGGTGGAATGGGACGTTTTTTTGCTCCCTCATTTTTGAACCATGAGGAGAGGTGCCCTTAATGTCAGCTCTTTTCTACGTGGACAAACTAATACCATGTGCTTTAATGTGATGTAAATCCTTTGAATAAAAATCCAAATGACCCAATACCTTCTGGTTGTCATCGACCWCTTTACACACATCTGAATGATTACACCATTTTGCAGAGCTACTGTAATAAATGTAATTTACTGTAATTTAAGGCTCCCGAGTGGCGCAGCGGTCTAAGGCAATGCAACTCAGTCACTACAGTCCTGGTTTGAATCCAGGCTGTATCACATCCGGCCGGGATTGGGAGTCACACAGGGCGGCGCACAATTGGCCCAGCATCGCGGGGGTTAGCGCCGTCATTGGAAATAAGAATTTGTTCTTAACTGACTTGCCTAGTTAAATAAAGGCTAAATATAATATATTTTTAAATTAATAACCAGGGTCAAAGTAGATTTTATTTATACCTGGAACAGAATGTCAATCAATACTGTTTTATTCAATGTGACAGTTAAAAATGACAGTTACAGTTCAGTCATGTAAAAGTTAACTGCCATGAAGAGAACCACACAGCAGTATCTGGTGAGGAGAGCATGTCTGAATCGCCGTGTCCCCAGCCAGCTCAACCACTCACTGGACCCATATGATCACTTGGCTACGCTCTTAATATCAATATGCCTCGTCCATTACTGTCCTGGTTAGTGATTACTGTCTTATTCACTGTAGAGCCTCTAGCCCTGCTCAAAATGCCTTAACCAACCATGTTGTTCCACCTCCTACATATGCGATGACATCACCTGGTTTAAACGTCTCTAGAGACTATATCTCTCTCATCATTACTCAATGCCTAGGTTTACCTCCAATGTACTCACATCCTACCTTACCTTTGTCTGTACACTATGCCTTGAATCTATGCTATCGTGCCCAGAAACTTGCTCCTTTTACTCTCTGTTCCGAACGGCCAGTTCGTATACATTTAACATTTACATTTAAGTCATTTAGCAGACGCTCTTATCCAGAGCGACTTACAAATTGGTGCATTCACCTTATGATATCTAGTGGAACAACCACTTTACAATAGTGCATCTAACTCTTTTAAGGGGGGGGGGTTAGAAGGATTACTTTATCCTATCCTAGGTATTCCTTAAAGAGTGGGTTTCAGGTGTCTCCGGAAGGTGGTGATTGACTCCGCTGACCTGGCGTCGTGAGGGAGTTTGTTCCACCATTGGGGTGCCAGAGCAGCGAAAAGTTTTGACTGGGCTGAGCGGAACTGTACTTCCTCAGAGGTAGGGAGGCGAGCAGGCCAGAGGTGGATGAACGCAGTGGCCTTGTTTGGGTGTAGGGCCTGATCAGAGCCTGAAGGTACGGAGGTGCCGTCCCCTCACAGCTCCGTAGGCAAGCACCATGGTCTTGTAGCGGATGCGAGCTTCAACTGGAAGCCAGTGGAGAGAGTGAGGAGCGGGGTGACGTGAGAGAACTTGGGAAGGTTGAACACCAGACGGGCTGTGGCGTTCTGGATGAGTTGTAGGGTTTAATGGCACAGGCAGGAGCCCCAGCAACAGCGAGTTGCAGTAATCCAGACGGGAGATGACAAGTGCCTGGATTAGGACTGCGCCGCTTCCTGTGTGAATCTACAGGAACGGGTCACCGCCTTGATGTTAGTTGAGAACGACAGGGTGTTGTCCAGGATACGCCAAGGTTCTTAGCACTCTGGAGGAGGACACAATGGAGTTGTCAACCGTGATGGCAGAATCATGGAACGGTAGTCCTTCCCCGGGAGAAGAGCAGCTCCGTCTTGCCGAGGTTCAGCTTGAGGTGGTGATCCGTCATCCACACTGATATGTCTGCCAGACATGCAGAGATGCGATTCGCCACCTGGTTATCAGAAGGGGGAAAGGAGAAGATTAATTGTGTGTCGTCTGCAAGCAATGATAGGAGAGACCATGTGAGGATACTTTAGCCTTTAGCCGTACCCTTATCCTACTTCTCCTCTGTTCCTCTGGTGATGTAGATGTTAATCCAGGTCCTGCAGTGCCTAGCTCCACTCCCACTCCCAGGTCTCTCATTTGTTGACTTCTGTAACCGTAAAAGCCTTGGTTTCATGCATGTTAACATTAGAAGCCTACTCCGTCAGTTTGATTTGCTCACTGCTTAGCACACTCTGCCAACCTGGATCTTAGTCGTGTCTGAATCCTGGCTTAGGAAAACCACCAAAAACCCTGAAATCTCCATCCCTAACTATAACATCTTCGCCAAGATAGAACTGCCAAATGGGGCGGTGTTGCAATCTACTGCAAAGATAGCCTGCAGAGTTCTGTCTTACTACACAGGCCGTTAGGAAAGCTAAGGCTAGCTTTTTCAAACAGAAATTTACATCCTGTAGTACAAATTCAAAAAGTTCTGGACACTGTAAAGTCCATGGAGAATAAGAGCACCTCCTGCCAGCTGCCCACTGCTCTGAGGCTAGGAAACACTGTTACCAACGATAAATTCACTATAATTGAGAATTTCAATAAGCATTTTTCTACGGCTGGCCATGCTTTCCACCTGGCTACCCCTACCCCGATCAACTGCCCGGCACCCTCCACAGCAACCCGCCCAAGCCCCCACCATTTCTCCTTCACCCAAATCCAGATAGCTGATGTTCTGAAAGAGCTGTAAAATCTGGACCCCTACAAATCAGCCGGGCTAGACAATCTGGACCCTCTCTTTCTAAAATTATCTGCCGAAATTGTTGAAACCCCTATTACTAGCCTGTTCAACCTCTCTTTCGTATCGCCTGAGATTCCCAAAGATTGGAAAGCTGCGCGGTCATCCCCCTCTTCAAAGGGGTGACACTCTAGACCCAACTGCTACAGACCTATATCTATCCTACCCTGTCTTTCTAAGGTCTTCGAAAGCCAAGTTAACAAACAGATTACCGACCATTTCGAATCCCACCGTACCTTCTCCACTATGCAATCTGGTTTCAGAGCTGGTCATGGGTGCACCTCAGCCACGCTCAAGGTCCTAAACGACATCATAATTGCCATCGATAAGAGACTTTACTGTGCAGCCGTATTCATCAACCTGGCCAAGGCTTTCGACTCTGTCATCACCACATTCTTATGGCAGACTCGACAGCCTTGGTTTCTCAAATGATTGCCTCGCCTGGTTACGAACTACTTCTCTGATAGAGTTCAGTGTGTCAATCGGAGGCCTGTTATCCGGACCTCTGGCAGTCTCTATGGGTGTGCCACAGGGTTCATTCTCTGGCCGACTCTCTTCCCTGTATACATCAATGATGTCGCTCCTGCTGCGGTGATTCCTGATTCTCTGTATACTTCTGGCCCCTCTTTGGACACTGTGTTAACTAACCTCCAGACAGACTTCAATGTCATACAACTCTCCTTCCGTGGCCTCCAACTCTCTTAATGCAAGTGAAACTAAATGCATGCTATTCAATCGATCACTGCCCGCACCTGCCCACCCGTCCAGCATCACTACTCTGGACTGCTCTGACTTAGAATACGTGGACAACTACAAATACCTCGGTGTCTGGTTAGACTGCAAACTCTCCTTCCAGACTCACATTAAGCATCTCCAATCCAAAATTAAATCTAGAATCGGCTTCCTATATCGCAACAAAGCATCCTTCACTCATGCTGCAAACATACCTTCATAAAACTGACCATCCTACCGATCCTGACTTCGGCAATGTCATCTATAAAATAGCCTCCAACACTTACTCAACAAATTGGACAGTCTATCACAGTGCCATCCGTTTTTGTCACCAAAGCCCATAAACTACCCACCACTGCGACCTGTCGCTCTCGTTGGTTGGCCCTCGCTTCATACCGTCGCCAAACCCACTGGCTACAGGTTTCTACAAGTCTCTGCTAGGTAAAGCCCGCGCTTATCTCAGCTCACTGGTCACCATAGCAGCACCACTCGTAGCACGCGCTCCAGCAGGTAATTCTCACTGGTCACCCCAAAGCCAATTCCTCCTTTGGTCGCCTTTCTTCCAGTTCTCTGCTGCCAATGACTGGAACGACTGCAAAAATATCTGAAACTGGAGACTCATATCTCCCTCACTAGCTTTAAGCACCAGCTGTCAGAGCAGCTCACAGATCACTGCACCTGTACATAGCCCATCTGTAAACAGCCCATCTGTCTACCTCATCCCCATACTGTATTTATTTATTTATCTTGCTCCTTTGCACCCCAGTATCTCAACTTGCACATTCATCTTCTGCACATCTACCATTCCAGTGTTTAATTGCTATATTGTAATTACTTCGCCACCATGGCCTATTTATTGCCTTAACTCCCTTATCTTACCTCATTTGCACTCACTGTATATACTTTTTGTTTTCTTTTTTTCTACTGTATTATTGACTGTATGTTTTGCTTATTCCATGTGTAACTCTGTGTTGTTGTATGTGTCGAATGTCTATGCTTTATCTTGGCCAGGTCGCAGTTGCAAATGAGAACTTGTTCTCAACTAGCCTACCTGGTTAAATAAATAATTTAATATTTTTTTTTTTTATCAACATCACTTTGCTGAAGTGAAACTAAAGTAGAGAGACAGTATATTGTGTACAGGACCACTCTCCAGCACTTCYGAAATCCCTTAAACAGCTATACGTTCAGACTATACACTGAGTCTCCTACCCTTTGACAGCAAGGACAGAGAAATTATCCACAAACATTCTTTACAGGTGAGCAGAGAGTTTAAGAAATATTAAGTTGAAGATGAGATTTACATTATTTACCGTTCACATTTCCTTTTTTATTTACACTGAACAAAAATATAAATGCAACACAAAGTTTTGGTCCCATGTTTCATGAGCTGAAATAAAAGATCCCAGAAATGTTCCATATGCACAAAAAGCWAATTTCTCTCAAAATCYATAAACAAATTTGTTTACATCCCTGTTAGTGAGCATTTCTCCTTTCCCAAGTTAATCCATCCACCTGACAGGTGTGGGAAATCAAAAAGCTGATTAAACAGCATGATCATTACACAGGTGCACCTTGTGCTGGGGACAATAAAAGGCCACTAAAATGTGACGTTTTGTCACACAACACAATGTCATAGATGTCTCAAGTGTTGAGGGAGCGTGCAAATTGGCATGCTGACTGCAGGAATGTCCACCAGAGCTGTTGCCAGAGAATTTTAATTGTTAATTTCTCTACCGTAATCCACCTCCAATGTCGTTTGAAAGAATTTGGCAGTACATCCAAACAGCCTCACAACCGCAGAGCACGTGTATAGTTTCGTGTGGGCGAGCGGTTTTCTGAATTCAACGTTGTGAACAGAGTGCCCCATGGTGGTGGTGGGGTTATGGTATGGTCAGGCATAAGCTTAGGACAACAATGGCATTTTATTGATGGCAATTTGAATGCACAGAGATACCGTGACGAGATCCTGAGGCCTATTGTCGTGCCATTCATCGCCTCATGTTTCAGCATGATAATGCACGGCCCCATGTCATAAGGATCTGTACATAATTCCTGAAAGCTGAAAATGGCCCAGTTCTTCCTGCATACTCACCAGACATCCAATGAGKATGTTTGGGATGCTCTGGATCAACGTATCAKCGTACACAACAGCTCCGGCCAATATCCAGGAACTTCGCACAGCCATTGAAGAAGAGTGGCACAACATTCCACAGGCCACAATCAACAGCCTCTATGTGAAGGAGATGTGTCACGCTGCATGGTGCAACTGGTGGTCACACCTGACACTGACTAGTTTTCTGATCCACACCCTTACCTTTTTTTAAGGGATCTGTGACCAACAGATGCATATCTGTATTCCCAGTCATGTGAAATCCATAGATTAGGGCCTAATGAATTTATTTAAATTGACTGATTTCCTTATATGAACTGTAACTCAGTAAAATCTTTGAAATTGTTCCATGTTGCATTTATATTTTGTTCAGTGCATATGTTAAACGTTTTATACTTTAGTTATAGGACTTTTATCTATGTTGTAACATCATGTATCAATATCAGTTAATATCATCCCATTAGACAATGGTGACAACTCTAAAGCTTAAACTATCAAGAGCTGATTTCAATAAATACTTCATGGTTTCACCTTTGGTGTCTGTCTAGATATGGCCACCTCCAGCAGTCTCCTGTCTGAAGAGCAGTTCKTGTGCTCTGTCTGTCTGGATGTGTTCACTGAGCCAGTCTCTATTCCATGTGGACACAACTACTGCAAGGCCTGTATCAGTGGATACTGGGATACCAGTGACCTGTGCCKGTGTCCAATGTGTAAAAAAACATTTGATAAGAGYRCAGATCTGTTTGTCAATACTTTCATTTCTGAGATGGCTGCTCAGTTCAGACAGACAGTTGAAGTTAAAGCTACCAGCAGCCCACACCAATGCCTTGACATAATTCTAGAATTATCCTGTGACATCTGCACTGGGATGAAGCTCAAGGCCCTGAAGTCCTGCCTGGTGTGTCAGACCTCTGAATGTGAGACTCACCTGGAGCCTCATCAGAGAGTCCCAGCCTTAAAGAGACACAAGCTGGTCAACCCTGTGGAGAACCTGGAAGACAGGATGTGTAAGAAGCATGACAGACCTCTAGAGCTGTTCTGTAGGACTGACCAGACTTGTGTGTGTCAGTTCTGCACTGAGACAGACCACAAGACTCATGACACTGTCCCTCTAGAGGAAGAGTGTGGAGAGAGGAAGGCTCAACTGGGGAAGACTGAGGCAGAAGTGCAMCAGATGATCCAGAAACGACTGRAGAAGGTTCAGGAGATCAAACATTCAGTAGATCTGAGTCAGAAAGCTGCAGAGAGGTAGATATCAGACTGTGTACAGGTCTTCACTGCTCTGGTGCGCTCCATTGAGAGAAGCCAGGCTGAGCTCATTGAGGTGATTGAGGAGAAGCAGAAAGCAGCAGAGAGGCAGGCMGAAGGGCTCATTAAAGAGCTGGAGCAGGAAATCACTGAGRTACAGAGGAGAAGCACTGAGCTGGAGCAGCTCTCACACACTGAGGACCAGCTCCACCTCCTCCAGAGCTTACCATCACTCTGCACCCTTCCACCAACCAAGGACTGGTCAGAGATCAGTGTTTACAGTGATCTGTGTGTGGAGACTGTGAGGAGAGCTGTGTCTCAGCTGGCGGTAACACAGAATAAAGAGATGGAGAAGCTTCCTGAAGTCAAACTAAAGAGGATTCAGCAGTATGCAGTGGATGTGACTCTGGACCCTGATACAGCACATCCCTACGTCATCATGTCTGAAGATGGGAAACAAGTGAGACACGGAGGCACACGGCTTAATCGTCCTTATAATCCAAATAGGTTTGATCAAGTTTTAAATGTCCTAGGAAAGGAGGGTTTCTCCCCAGGGAGATTTTACTATAAGGTGAATGTTCAGGTGAAAACCATGTGGACTTTAGGAGTGGCCAGAGAGTCCATCAACAGGAAGGGGAACATCACAAAGAGCCCATTAAATGGATACTGGACTGTGGTCCTGAGGGATGAGAGTAAGTACTCAGCCTGTACCTTCCCCCGTGTCTCCTTATACCCGAGAGAGAAGCCCCAGAAGGTGGGGTGTTTGTGGATTATGAGGAGGGTCAGGTCTCCTTTTATGATGTGGAGGCCAGGTCTCATATCTGACCTTTCACTGGCTGCACCTTCACTGAGAAAGTCTATCCATTCCTTGGCCCTGGCAATGATAAAGGTGAAAACTCTTCCCTTCTGTTCATCTCTCCTGTCAATCACCCAAACTGAGTTCTGAACTGAACTAAATGACCAGTACATTTAGTAAATGTAGAATAATCATAATCTGTCATCATACAGTACACCAGGGAGAATATTTCACTGTAATGTAATTACTGGTGGTGGTGGTTGTTTGGGTCCACCAGCATTGTCAGCTATAAGAAGATATACGATCTCTCCAGGCTCATAAGGTATATCTGTTACATTTCCGAGTTACATTTCTGAGGAATTTCTGATAATGAGATAATATAAGCAACATTTTAGTTTTTTAAGCTCATTTATTGTTTGCACTGTATACCTCTAATAACCTTTAATAAACTTGAATCCTGGATTTGGAATCATACAGTAGAAGTAAGAAATACTTGAGTCATTTTGATACACTATCCTAGTCATTCAGTGGAAGTGGTTTCAGTCCGAGCCTGTCTCGGTATTGGTCCATGTATGGCCGAGCCGCCTCCCACACCTAGAGAAGGCCATGGGTGAGAAACATAAACAGAGAAGTTAATTTTTATCTGCCTCGTTATCAATTACCTGGAATGATGAATATAATACTGAGATGGGGTGAGTCTCTTGCCTTTTCCTCCCTGAGGAGCGTGTGAGCAGCCTCGATGTCAGGACTCATTTGACGGTCATGATCCCAAGGCCTGATGGGAAATAAGAATAAACTGATGTGCTGGAGAACTCTCCCCACACCTTTCCAGAACAACAACATTGGGCAGTCCTCGAATCAGAGATCCACATTCTCATGGTTCGTACCTGACAACAGTACGCACTAGCTCATGGACTTTCTCCAGAGGGGTAGTGGACTTGAGCGGGCGGAGAAACTCCAGGGCTTGACAGGCAGCGAGCAGCTCTATGGCCAGAACTGAAAAGCAGAGATTCCTTTTTATTCTCATGGTTAACTCTGTATGCATGATATTTGATGGGACGAGCATATCACACACTAATGCCACGTGACTGTACTATACGAGTTACCTTGCTCTACGTGTTCCACCACCCTCAGGGCCTTCCTAGCGGCCCAGCCACCCATAGATACGTGGTCTTCAGTGGCTGCGCTGGTGGACAGGGAGTCCACGGAGGACGGGTGGCACAACGCCTTGCTCTCAGATACTGCAGGGGAGCAGAGACAGACACACACACTAACGTTTTCTGTGTGAACACACACACACACACTCAAACACGCACACACAGAGACCTACCAAGGGCGGCAGCAGTGCAGTGTGCAATCATGAAGCCAGAGTTGAGGCCTCCGTCTTGGACCAGGAAGGCAGGCAGCTCACTGAGGGAGGGGTTGACCAGCCTCTCTGTCCTCCTCTCACTCATACTGGCCAGCTCATGGACCCCGATGGCCAGGTAGTCTAGAGCCTGGGGGGAGAGAGGGTTAGCCTTGTCCCAGATCAGTTTGTGCTGCCTTGCCAACTCCTGTGATCATTGGTAAGATAGTACAATCATATCTATGACCAGTCTAGGAAAGAGGGGGAACAGTACTGAAGGAACCGAGAAATGTATTGTATGGAGTGAATCTGTTTGTCTGTGACTCTACCTTGGCTGGGTATTCTCCATGGAAATTACCCCCAGAGATAGTCTCACCTCGCTCTGCAAAAACCAGCTGGAGGAGAGTTAAGGTTTCGTATTTGGGACAACATTATGAGTCTCTAATATAAACTGTATACAGGAAACCAAAGCCCATGTGGGCTAGTCCAATAGCTCCCCCRTGTGGTGAACTTATATAATCACAGGAGGGGACTAAAAGGAGATCAAAGAAAGACATGACTTCTTCAAGTAAATATAACATAATTGTAACACTTTGGGAGGATACAGGGTTGTCAGTGGCACTGTTGAGCTCAGTGGTGAGGATGCTCTTAACAAAGGCTATGGTGTCGTTAACCACCCCATGAACCTACAAGAGAGGAGAGAGATGCAAATAAACACTGGTACTAGGGTTAGTTCACTCCAGCCCCTCACTGCAGCGGTACAAAGAGTTGTAACACACACACATGCACACACATGCACACGAGCGCACACACACTCTACCTGTGGGATACAGCGGAGGGTGTATGCATCCTGGACACGGTCACATGTCCTATGACTATCTACAGGAAAACACAACAAAGGAAGTCAGAGACAGGAAATGACCAAACAGCACTGTTAAGGTTCCCACCAAACATCTTTATTTGGACACAAAATCATAAGAAGAATTGAGTGTGTGTGTTTCTGTGTGTGTGTTTCGCCTGCCTGACTTTACCAGAGATCTGGGAGGGGAAGACGTCCGAGTGGAGTAGAGAGCGCAGTCTCAGAGCCACCTCTATCTGACCAGGGTGTGGCCTCACTGCATGGATGTCTGGAAGGGCAGAACAAACCAGTTCACAATGGAATGGAACGGGTAACTTCTTATAGCTTTATCAAAGCTCCAACAGTAAAATCACTGTGTGTGTGTGTGTGTGTGTGTGTGTGTGTGTGTGTGTGTGTCATTGAAGGCTTTGACCATAGCCTGGACCGTTTCCATGGAGACGCCACTGTACCCTTTGGCCAGAACGTTGATCCTCAGAGCCAGTAGCATACGGGTCCTCTCTACACTCAATGGGGTGCCCACTCCTACACAAACACATACACGCACACGCACAACACACACACACACACACACCACCACACACACACACACACACACACACACACACAACACACACACACACACCACAC
>NW_019944136.1:68305-70173 GCF_002910315.2 Salvelinus sp. IW2-2015
ACACACTTTTCGATATGTGTATTTCAATTACACCAGGTGTGCAATTTAGTCAAGGGCAGGCCTGATCTGTCCCTTGGATATAAAGGTATTATAATGACATATACTGGGTTTATATAAGCATGGTACCCACCAGCACTATGAGATCGAATCAGATTCACCTGTAGTTCACTGAAGACAAAAAAAAACACACACACACACACACACACACACACACACACACACACACACACACACACACACACACAGTCAATAAATGATTCTGACAGTTAGCGATTGACAAACAGATCTAGTTCACAATGTTTATTCATATGGGAAAAGACTAGTTCTTCCCAGCTAGTTAATAAACAACTTACATGAGCTTATCTTTCGGAATGAGCGTATGAGCAAATTTCCCAAACCCTGTGTTGACGCCATAGACAACTACAGGGGAAGAGCACACAGATATACATAAAGAGACATAAACACATGTAGAATCATACATTCTATTCATCTATAGCTATATATTCTATAGCTATATAATCTATTAATATATATCTATATATTCTATTAATCTATAGCTATATATTCTAATCTATACATACCTCGGTTTTCTTTTATGATGGTTTCTATCACTTCTCTGGCTTCATTGATTTTCCCTTCAGCCTCGTACGTCAGCTGGGTGCCAAAACAGAGGAGTTCAAATGTTAACTGAGAGTAGTCGGCCAGCACGGCTGATAACGGTGTGATTGGACTATGATGAAGCATGGTCTTCTTTAATCATACCTTGATGTTGAACAGACCTTTCCCCAAACGGACCAGATCAGCTATGGTCAGACTGTTCCCATCCAGAGAGAGGTACTGGAACGCAACAAGTCACACACACAGACAACGTCAATGACAGGCATACAGGCATACAYACAGACACACAGCAATGTAGTCAGCTGTTATACAGGGTTACATTGTGGGAAACGTGTCAAATTCGATTTGCTTTTCCATTATAATTTTGACTAATTWATTATGTTCCTCCATCAAGTCTCCCATCCTTTTCTCCCCACCCCCMTATTTATGCCGTTGAATAGAATATTGTTCAAGCAGAGGATAATAACAGAATGCAGATYCTCACCTTTTTGGGATCTAGAGACTGGCGTTTCCCAATGGCAGTTTCTTCCTTACCAACGTTGATAAAGTCGTTGTGCTCCGGCACATCCATTAGGAGAGAGAGAKCAACTATCAGAGAGAAAGAGAGAGAGGGATACAATCAGAGAGTGGTAAAGACAGGTAGCAACCTGTGACAATGACAGAGACAATTCTTTATAAAGCCAGGGGAAAGGATCATTTTCATTCATTAACTGGTCTACCCACCACAGGGCTGGTTGCAACACAGTTAGGCTTGTGCCTGGTCGTTACTCTACGTCCGATTAAACATGTAATACCAACTTTTTTTATGTGTAACTGGTGCAACCACCCCCTGTACATTAACAGTTCTGTCTCACATTATGTCCCTGTCTTGGTCCCCAGTCAGCGTACAACTGTCACGTTCTGACCTTAGTTCCTTTTTTATGTCTTTATTTTAGTTGGTCAGGGACCTGCTTTCTCTACTCCAGCGTCCGTCGTGACTTATCATGAATCTGAAGCCATCAAACGAAGCATCGGGGAGTGTGGGCTTTCCACTCTGGTGGTGACGCCGATAGAACAGAAATGCCTAAGCCAGCTTGTCCATCTTCCACGCCCTATGCTGGCTCGAGGTTTTCTTGTCCGGTTGCTTCGGCAAGCAGGCGCCCATCCCATGTCAGGGCATCAGCCGGATCGCCCAGGTTTTTAAGCCTCACCGGCTCGCCAGGCTTCTGCGCTTCATCAGGCTCCCATGTTCCAGCAGGATCCTCGGGGGG
>NW_019944136.1:70552-86057 GCF_002910315.2 Salvelinus sp. IW2-2015
CTGATTGGGGTGGGCATTCTTGTTGTTTTTCTATGTTTGTTCTGTTGTTATATTTCTATGTGTTTGGCCTATATGGTTCTCAATCAGAGGCAGGTGTCAGTCGTTGTCTCTGGTTGGGAGCCATATTTAGGTAGCCAGTTTCCTGTGTTAGTACCATACGGGACTGTTTCGTGTTTTGTTTGTACTTTTGTTATTTTGTTCAGTGTTCTGTGGATTTATTAAATATCTCATTATGGACACTTACCACGCTGCACATTGGTCCGATCCTTGCTACTCCTCCTCAGACGAAGAGGAAATCCGTTACAACACCAATGTTTAGTGGAGAAGTGTAACAAGTTGTGTGAGATATCCTTGTACATAAGTGTCGGGGGGGGTACTTTCACCGCTGCTCCCCCATCCTGGCTCTCAACGGCGCCAGGCTCCCCATCATTACACACACCTGCCACCATCATTACGCCTGCCTTCCCCCAGTCATGCGCATCAGCAATTATTGGACTCACCTGGACTCAATCACCTGTGTCATTACCTCCCCTATATCTGTCTGTTCCCTGCTTCAGGATTAATGTTCATATGTGGTTGTATTACCCGTGTGCTGACGCTGTTCRTGTCTTGTTCCTTATTAAACGTTGARTCRCCGTACCTGCTTCTCTACTCCAGCGTKGGTCCTTACAAACACACAATAMCAAACTAAAGTGTGAAGGCTTATTCAACTTTTCTAGCATGAGTTCTTTACCACTCCTTGGTTAGCCAGCATCTGCCTCCTCAGGTGATGCTGCAGATGAATCAGTTCCCTCTTTATACTGCATCTTATTGATGAAACGGTATTAATGGAAAAAGGTCAGCTTCACAGTCAAGTTCCAGCCAAAGCCTACTCAACCCTCATTCTAGGCTTGTGCAATTATATATCTACTATACCCAGCCACCAAGCAGATTGTGTACAGTAAAGGGAGGGAATTGTCATTTGGAATGTGACCCACCAAGCTAGTTGTAAACAGTCATGAGCCATAGCAGTCTGATATGATAKATCTGATTATTTAAAGTGTTGGATAATCATCTGTGCAAATACTCAATGTGGACCATGTAAAAACACAGATCTGTCTGTAAAGACAGACAGGTAGATTGTAGTGTACTTGTTTGTACTGGAACTACAGATGTAACGGAGTACGCGGCTGATTTGTCATGTGTCTATAGAAATATGGTGGAGCTGTGTTGAACAGTAATAGAACATGTGGGATGATTCAGTTGTCAGCAACTGGGTGTCTGACTTTCTGTTCAAATCAGTTTCTGAGAAAGCAACGAAGGAGCGCAACTTTGGCAGTTTTGGACATTTCATATAGATTAGAACAGCGTGTTTAAGGCACTTGAACACTTGCAGCCCACACTTGGATCAAAGCCTAATAAAAGGAGATGTATCAGAGTAATCTCTCAMCTTGGGGTTGACCATAACAGCCATTGATCAGGGTCAGAAGAAACAGCAGATATGGCTGGACTGCGGATTGTGGTAACCGTGACTCCAGACATGCCCATGGGATGGTATCCATGGGATGGTATCTATAAGATGGTATCCATGGGATCAATCAATCAATCAAATGTATTTATAAAGCCCATCTTACATCAACTGATGTCACAAAGTGCTGTACAGAAACCCAGCTTAAAACCCCAAAACAGCAAGCAATGCAGGTGTAGAAGCACGGTGGCTAGGAAAAACTCCCTAGAAAGGCCAAAACCTAGGAAGAAACCTAGAGAGGAACCAGGCTATTAGGGGTGGCCAGTCCTCTTCTGGCTGTGCCGGGTGGAGATTATAACAGAACATGGCCAAGATGTTCAAATGTTCATAGATGACCAGCAGGGTCAAATAATAATAATCACAGTGGTTGTAGAGGGTGCAACAGGTCAGTAAATGTCAGTTGGCTATCATTCATTCATATCTCTACCGCTCCTGCTGTCTCTAGAGAGTTGAAAGCAGCAGGTCTGGGACAAGGTAGCACGTCCGGTGAACAGGTCAGGGTTCCATAGCCACAGGCAGAACAGTTGAAACTGGAGCAGCAGCATGACTAGTTGGACTGGGGACAGCAAGGAGTCATCAGGCCAGGTAGTCCTGAGGCATGGTCCTAGGGCTCAGGTCGTCCGAGAGAGAGAGGGGAAAAAAGAGAGAATTAGAGAGAGCATACTTAAATTCACACAGGACACCGGATACGACAGGATAAATACTCCAGATATAACAGACTGACCCTTGTCCCACGACACAAACTATTCCAACATAAATACTGGAGGCTGAGACGAGAGGGGTCGGGAGACACTGTGGCCCCGTCCGACGATACCCCCGGACAGGGCCAAACAGGCAGGATACAACCCCACCCACTTTGCCAAGGCACAGCTCCCACACCACTTGAGGGATCTCTTCAACTACCAACTTACCATCCTGAGACAAGGCCGAGTATAGCCCAGAAAGATCTCCCCCACGGCACGAACCCAAGGGGTGCGCCAACCCGGACAGGAAGATCATGTCAGTGACTCAACCCACTCAAGTGACGCACCCCTCCTGGGGACGGCATGGAAGAGCACTAGTAAGCCAGTGACTCAGCCCCTGTAATAGGGTTTGAGGCAGAGAATCCCAGTGGAGAGAGGGGAACCGGCCAGGCAGAGACAGCAAGGGCGGTTCGTTGCTCCAGTGCCTTTCTGTTCACCTTCACACTCCTGGGCCAGACTACACTCAATCACAGGATCTACTGAAGAGATGAGTCTTCAATAAAGACTTAAAGGTCGAGACCGAGTCTGCYTCGTTCACATGGATAGGCAGACCATTCCATAAAAATGGAGCTCTATAGGAGAAAGTTCTGCCTCCAGCTGTTTGCTTAGAAATTCTAGGGACAGTAAGGAGGSCTGCGTCTTGTGACTGTAGCGTACGTGTAGGTATGTACAGCAGGACCAAATCAGAAAGATAGTGTAATGCTTTGTATGGTATCTATGGGATGGTATCCAGGCAGAGTGTTAGTTGGGTAAAGCATAGTGGCGCGACTACTGCAGAATTCCAGAGACAACATTCCAGAAGCAGAGAACATGCAATTAGATTGAGAACTGGAGCTGGAGCAAGGCACGGAGATACCAGGGAGACGCAGGCAGGGTGCCTGGCCCTTTTAGATACACACACGCACGCACGCGCGCCACGCACGCACGCACGCACGCACGCACCACGCAACCACGGCAAAAGCACCACGCACGCACGCACGCACGCACGCAACGCACGCACGCACGCAACGCACGCACGCACCACACACAACACCACACACACACACCACACACCACACACACACACAACACACACACACACACACACAACACCACACCACAGTCGTAGGACATCTTGTGTGGAGGTTAAAGACAAAGCCTATTATCCCTCTTAAGGGCTCAGACACACCAATAGCATTTGCTGGCTGAGATAGTTAGCACTTCTGAACGTAATTGAGATTAGATGCCCACCAATTTACATATAAACACATGAAAAATTAAACGATAGATCCACATTCGTGAGATGTGTGCAGCCTTAACAATACAATTAAGAGGTACAAAACAACTCTCAATCCCACACAGGACAGTTTGTTCACTAATCAGCCAGGGCCCATTGCTTCTGGTTGTTACTAAACACGGGACCACCACAGCTCCATCCATAGAGACAACCCTAACTTAGGTGCGCCCTACATTAAACTTCCTTTGACTTCCCATCCCCGCGCTCTACGTCCTGTCTGAGCTTTCATACTCCACATGATTTGCCAGGACTTGATGGCGTTTAAAACCAAACAGACAACCGTACGGCCATCTCTGATAAGGTTCGTGTAGGAGGTATGGTGAGGGAATGCATGGGTAGGCAAGGGCCGGGGAGATTAAACCTGAAGAAGACTCATGCCAGTTACCCGCCATGAGGAATGTCAGGAACAAACAGAGGATTAGGAAGAGACAGGTAAGAACAGAGAGCGAGTGGGAAGGGCGAGGAGAATGGAAATAGGGAGAGGATGCTAAAGAGAGAAGACATGGGCAGAGTGAGCAATGGTTTAGAGTGGTGTATGTGTGAGTGGGAGAGAGTGAAAGAAAAAGCGAGAAAGTGTGTGAGAAAGTTAAAGGGATTTGGGCTGGTCTGTCCTCATGTGTGGTTGGGTAGTGTACACAGGGCTGAGGGGCCAGAGCTGTGCACCTGTCAACTGGAGAGAAGGGGAGATGAGAGAAGGGGAGAGGAGAGAAAGAGGAGATGAAAMAGGAGATGACAGACATTCCTTCACCACCGCTGCCATTCCTTAGCCATGCACCCAGCCCTGAGGCACTAACACACAGATAGCTAGCCTGGCAAGCTCCAGAGCTACTAATAGGGAACCAGAGATGGCTAAAGCTGAAACAGTCTGGTGATATGACATCATGACTATAAGTATGACTATAGTCTTCTATAGTGACCATGACTTTTAGTGACCATGACCTCCTATGAATGACGCTAACATGACCGTGTTCCAAACCTTTCTGCGGCCCGCAGACTGGAAGTGGTCTCTGTCAAGCACTCTCCCACACGCCCCATTTCCTTCTATAGAAACGTAGGATCGCCCCTCGCTTTTCCCCGGGAAGCTCCGGTTGGCCACTTCCTGTGCCGCTCCCAGTCTGTGAATAAACAGAACATTTCTGTGTCTGCGTGTCTCACTGCTTACCCCCCCACACACACACACACACACTGACCCCTTTGCCATGTCTCCTATCTGTGTCTATCTTTCAAACAAACACACACACACACACACCAAACTACACCCTTTCCCTTTCCCCCTTTTCTCCAGCTTCTCCCCACTTTGTCTGTTCATCCTCCCATCCGCCATCCCATCCAGGACATGCAAAAAATAACAAAACTACATCCATCCCATCCATCACACAGCGGTGAGCCTAGTCCAGGCRTCTCACGAGACACATCCAGAGACTGCTCGTGAGTAGCCTCTCCTCCACAATCGCAACCCAGAAAGGGATCTTCAATAACAGGCTGAGTCAAATGGAGACCTGGTGTAGATCTGGCTGTCCTGTTTATTATCTGTAGTGTCAGTGGTGATGTTTGCATACAGTAGCACCTCCAGATAAGCCCTGGGGCTGTAGGGGTCACTGATACCTCCTCCGCTTTGATAGCTTCCTCTCAGACCCTAGGTCTGGGGAATGTTTCATGGGGTCCACAAATATGTCACCCACCCCCAAACTACTAACCCAACTCCTCAGCCCCAGATTCACCCCTCCACTTGTCACCCGGGTCATCCTAAGTCAAATCCTTACCTCCATCCCCCTGCCTGATAGAGGTGAGGAGAAAGAGAGGAGGGTGAGATACATAGCGTTCAATAGTTCGAAATCAGCTCAAAGTCTTTGCTGAAAAACAAAACCTCCCTCACACATTCTCTCACACATGATCATGTACACACACACACAGACACACACACACACACACACACACACACACACACACACACACACACAGACAGAGAGCAGGAGCGGCTCCAGCTGGTACCAGGCTTCTGATAAGGAGTGTGGATGTTCTGGTCTTGTCACTGAGCCGAGTGTACCTCCTCCACACAACTACACTACGAGCTCACACACACACACACACACACACACACACACACCACACACACACACACACACAACACACACACACACACACACACACACACACACACACCACACACACACACTTTAACTGAAACTATCAAGATATCGCAGCAGATATCGCCGACTATTTCATAAACGTTGATTTGGAGAATACAGTGTGTTAAAGAAGATTACTTCCTTATAGTTGAAGTTGGGAAGGTCTCTTTCTTCATTCACCTAGTTATTTATTGCATGCAATCCTTCGGCTATATGTAAACTAAATAAGTAACCTCCTGGATGAAGCACCAGCAGCTTTTTGACTCAGAAAGGCAGATACACACAGAAGAGTTACACAACGGCTCGAGAGAGTCTGTGTTTGTTTATAAAAGCGAGTTGTTTTGATGTGTTGCGGATATCACTACAAATCGTTACATTCTTGTGTGTCAGGGTGTCTCCCCCTCCATACCAGCCCAGCTCTCCCCCTGACCTGCTCAGGCAGGGTGCAGTGGAGGTGGAATACTTTTAGGAGTACGTAGGCCTCAGATGCTGTCTCCCAACAGGGCTCTGGGATTCATCTACCCATGGAAGGAGAAGGTGGGATCCTTATTTACCRGTGAAGAGAAAAACAAAACACAAGAGTGAAAATGATGTACTAAAGCAAAACTTATCTAATCTCGGTCAGTGTTTTAAAATGATCTCATTTTATGGGCTGATTAATTGAATTTCTATCACCAGTGGATACTCAGTGTTAGTCGGTAACTGAATCAATGTTTTGTTTATTTAGTAAACCTGGGCAACAGTGTCCACCACAACAGCCCATATTCACATGGTTCTACCAGGATCATTCACCTTCAATACACTCAGATGTAACTAATACCTGCAATAAATGTCCTGATAAACGAATCTGTGGTTCCAAACATGGAATTCATCATATAAGGGAGGACCTGGCCTTCAACTTRCTGTGTTTGGCGAGTTCAAGGAGGGGACTCACATGGTAGGAGTGTATGAGGGGAGCACTGTGGTTAAGTGGGGAGTTGTGACGTGGGAGATATTAATGTCGGTGAGGTAAGTGAGAGGGAGACCTAGAGGCACCTCCCACGGTGTCTCTCTGAAGAGACTGAGGAGGTCTAGGAAGATGGAGGGATGTGTAGGGGATGAGGAGGAACGTAGGGGGATGTAGGTGTAAGTCGGACTTAGGGCGTTGTAGGGGCGTTTGGGGTGTAAGGAAGGAAGGAGCAAACGGAGGTGTAGGAGTACAGATGGAGGAGAGGACTGGGGAGGAGTAGATGGGATGTAAGGGGGAGGTGTACCGAATTGAGAAAGGTTGTAGGAAGGTGTGAGGGAGAGTTTGAGGAGAGAACACGTGCACACATTCCAGGCATGCCCGCTCCATTGTAAGAGGCTAATGAGGCGGATGAGAGCTGCTCCGGGGCGAGAGAGACAAAACCCTCGGAACGCCGTCCGGCACGGTAAAGTGAGCTAACGGGAGAGGAATTCCAAACGCTGGACATGAGAAAGCATGGCTCAGAGCCAGCAGATCGCTCTCTCACACACACATACAACTCATTGTGGTTAAGTAACCATGTCTTTGGAATGTGTATGAGTTCACATCAACTGGGCGGGCACTATCTCTGGGTCGAACTTCCCCTTTGTGACATAGAGATAGATGTTGGTACCAACAATCACATACATCACTTGGGACAGACACACAGTCACATGGCTAATCTGCCAAACTGATCTTTTGAGAAGTTTTAGAACACAGCTTTTTTCATTTTATTCTAGTTTTAGAAGAAGTTATATATCTGAGTTGGTTTTGGATGCCAACTCAAATAGTATGTCTATAATGCACCATCAATAGGAGTGGCCAAGTAAAACAGATTAATAGATAATGACAGCTGTAATAAACAAAGATGAAATCAATGTCCTAAATGTCCATTGGTGCTCACAGTCCTGGGGCAACTTGGCACTGAAGGGAGCTGAGAGACAAAAATGACAGTTCCTGGTTAAATGACAGGTCAGTCAGCAGCCCCACCGTGATACCCCTCCCAGCCCTGTGTCTGGCCAGCCTGGTGAGGTGAGGTGCAGCATCAGCCCTCAGTCAGATGATGGTACTGGAGGGTGTAACGTTTGAGGAGTTTAGAGGATCCCTAACACCAACACAGKATTCCTCTGACCKGCTGCTGGTACTAGGGACGATTGGTGGCAGTCACACACCAGCTCCCTCACTCACTCACACATACACAAGCTCTCATAGATTTGTACACGTGTAAAAACACTTGTCGACTCTCTCTGCCACACGTACACACAATCAGTCACAAACGAATGAGTGTGGAGTGGTATGTACCACTCCACACTCATAAACTACACTAAACTCTTAAGTGTTCTTTCAACCAAATAAGTTGTATATTGTTGAAGGTAAATGAATAACCCAGACTGACATGGACCATGGGAGGGAGTACCATTAGCTTTGAAAGCTCCATATCTAAACAGCTTAATAATGACCGACTATTTCAGTACAGAGAAACGCCCAGGAAAACCTCCACACCCCTGATCTTATCTCCTCTATTTTCCCCCTAATTTCCCATCACCAGASCAGCCACTGGATCTTATATCAGACATCATGCCTGYGGACCTTACATCTTTCAAAGATACATGTATTACAAATAGGGATTAATGTAGAAGTTATTCAAGATATTAATTCAATATTGTCTAACWCATGAAGCTGCCAGTTGAGGTAAATCAAGTATTTTTGCACAATTGTTTTTTATTAGACTGACTGATCGTTGAAGAGGGCATATCAAAAGTGCTTTCAAAGCAATTCCAGGAAAGCCTGTGAATTCCCGTTGCCATGGCTCTGAGTGGAATTAACTCAGCTCTCTCCTTATGGTCAAACAGCCTGGCATGGATCCCCAAATCCAAAAGACAAACATCACACCTGCTGGTTATATGCCACTTTCCCAAGCAAATTAATATTTTATTTGTTGGCTAATATGGTGAATGAATGGAGTACTATAGATATGAATGATTTGGCTAACATGTATTATGTCGTGTGTCTGAATGAAGCATCATGCTAAGAGTCGCTCAGGGTAATTTAATGGACTGAATTGGATGACTTAATCAATGCAAAACACTCCAGAACATGTCCTTGTAATTTCCCCTCAAACCAATGTCAGTTACAGTGCCTTGCAAAAGTATTCATCCCCCTTCGCGTTTTTCCTATTTTGTTGCATTACAACCTGTAATTTAAATGGATTTTTATTTGGATTTCATGTACTGGATATACACAAAATAGTCCAAATTGGTGAAGTGAAATGAAAAAAATAACTTGGTGCCTGTATATGTATTGACCCCCTTTGCTATGAAGCCCCTAAATACGATCTGGTGCAACCAATTACCTTCAGAAGTCACATAATTAGTTAAATAAAGTCCACCTGTGTGCAATCTAAGTGTTACATGATCTGTCACATGATCTCAGTAGATATACACCTGTTCTGAAAGGCCCCAGAGTCTGCAACACCACTAAGCAAGGAGCACCATCAAGCAAACGGCACCATGAAGACCAAGGATCTCTCCAAACAGGTCAGGGACAAAGTTGTGGAGAAGTACAGATCGGGGTTGGGTTATAAAAAAATCTGAAACTTTAAACATCACACGGAGCACCATTAAATCCAGTATAATTTTTTTTAAAGAATATGGCACCACAACAAACCTGCCAAGAGAGGGCCGCCCACCAAAACTCACAGACCAGGCAAGGAGGGCATTAATCAGAGAGGCAACAAAGAGACCAAAGATAACCCTGAAGGAGCTGCAAAGCTCCACAGCGGAGATTGGAGTATCTGTCTATAGAACCACTTTAAGCTGTACACTCCACAGAGCTGGGCTTTATGGAAGAGTGGCCAGAAAAAAAGCCATTGCTTAAAGAAAAAAATAAGCAAACACGTTTGGTGTTCGCCAAAAGCATGTGGGAGACTCCCCAAACATATGGAAGAAGGAGTACTCTGGTCAGATGAGACAAAACTTGAGCTTTTTGGCCATCAAGGAAAGTGCTATGTCTGGCGAAAAGCCAACACTTCTCATCACCCCGAGAACACCATCCCCACAGTGAAGCATGGTGGTGGCAGCATCATGCTGTAGGGATGTTTTTCATCAGCAGGGACTGGGAAACTGGTCAGAATTTAAGCAATGATGGATAGCGCTAAATACAGGGTAATTCTTGAGGGAAACCTGTTTCAGTCTTCCAGACATTTGAGACTGGGACGGAGGTTCACCTTCCAGCAGAACAATGACCCTAAGCATACTGCTAAAGCAACACTCYAGTGGTTTAAGGGGAAACATTTAAATGCCTTGGAATGGCCTAGTCAAAGCCCAGACCTCAATCCAATTGAGAATCTGTGGTATGACTTAAAGATTGATGTACACCAGGGGAACCCATACAACTTGAAGGAGCTGGAGCAGTTTTGCCTTGAAGAATGGGCAAAAATCCCAGTAGCTAGATGTGCCAGGTTTATAGAGACATACCCCAAGAGACTTGCAGCTGTAATTCCTGCGAAAGGTGGCTCTACAAAGTATTGACTTTGGGGGGTGGGGGGGGGGTTAATAGTTATGCCTGCTCAAGTTCTCTTTTTTGTCTTTTTTCTTGTTTGATTCACAGTAAAAAAATATTTTGCATCTTCAAAGTCGTAGACATGTTGTGTAAATCAAATTATACAACCCCCCAAAAATCTATTTTAATTCCAGGTTGTAAGGCAACAAATTAGGAAAAATGTCAAGGGGGGGAATACTTTCGCAAGCCACTGTATTTATTGTATCATTGACCATTATTGGAGTAAGGCAAACTGAAGGAACATAGTCTTTGGGAGTCGTTTCCTTTGTTCTTCAGTGTTGGTCAGCTTGAGAGTTCACCCAAAAACGCATTCTATTGGATCTCCCCTTGCCTCGCATGACAAGCTGGAATGGGCAGTGCCATGGGCCTGTGAGTAACAGCTGAACACTTGTAAAGAAGGCTGGGGTCTGGACTGGCCACGGGGCTTGCGCTTTGAAAGCACAATACGTTTTCAAGCCACTCGGGGAGAGGGAGCCAGCAACAACGCTACACAATCAGCGCAGTCAAGGAGACTGGAGAAAAACTTTCCCCCAAATTCCCGACTCAGAGAGGGGGAGAAAAGAAGGGGAGAAGCGCCAAACAAAAGCATTCTTAGCTTTCAGCAAAACAATAACTTTGGGGAAATCATTTACTTCAAATACAAATTCAAGGAGATAGGCGTAACGGAACGGCGTCTCCAGCAAGAATCCGCTACTTGTATTCAACATTCTGATTCGGGAATACCTAAAACCACGGATTGAGTGCAGCAGCAACACTGAATGAAACAAAGTTGCGTAAAAAAACAGAATGGAAACGAAAATGCGAATCACGTGGGCACTTCTTCCACTTGGTAAGTGTCTATTCTTTGTATTTTATTTATTTTGATCAAAGTTGGTTTTATTTTTGGGGACCCACAAGACCCCATCACCACCTTTCCTTTATTTGAGCAATTGAAGACATTCAATGACAGAAGTTAACATAGGAGGAGATCACATTTGGTATCTTCATTTATCAATTCATAATAAAAGAAAAACAACTAAATAAAACAATGTTGATTATGAGAGGTTCTGTGTTTCTCCTCAGCAACAGGTGCGCACATCAATAGCCTACAGTTAATGGTGCACGGAAGTTTGTAGCCTAATCTGTAAATCTGTAAAACAAAATGGAATGGAATTCCCATCAACAATTAAATAGTTTTTGTTATATTCCGTCTATATGATTGACATATTGTCATTTTTTTCAGTCATCGGTGCTAAAAGAACATGTTGCTTGGCAGTAATCCAAAGATACAAAAATATAATTCCTATTAAACCGTTATCTTATTAGCCCTCTATCCCACTAATACTAGTGAGAATCTATACCAGCTGCGCACTTTCACAACATGCTGCTCTAATTTCGGTATCGAGGAGTGAGTGAGGGGGAGTTGCACTGTAAGTGCGAGGCAGAGACTGGCATCTGAGGGAGTGGCACCAGGGAGTCAGGGCCAGGGCCGCGCAGCTGAAACATCTGCCCCCTCTTCACGCCCGGGTCCTCTCCTCTCACACTGTGCTCAAGAGCCGGGAGGCCGNGGGAGTCAGGGCCAGGGCCGCGCAGCTGAAACATCTGCCCCCTCTTCACGCCCGGGTCCTCTCCTCTCACACTGTGCTCAAGAGCCGGGAGGCCGGGAGGGAGACAACGGGACCGCATAATGAAGTGCCCCCGTGACTCGCTCGAGACGACCCTCATGCCAAATGGTGAGGCGGAGTGTTATTCCTTAATTACGCGCAGGTCCCACCTGCCTCTTGCCACTATAAATTCATGAAAAGTAGAGGAGGCTTTTGTTTTTTTGTCGCCGAGCAAAAACAGACTGGATGTTCACGGTCAGCCCTTTCCCAAAACCTTTTTAGACCACATAATTAGTTAGGCCTAAAACTAACTTGACAAGCATTATTGCCAAACATATAGGCACTAATAAAAAATAATGTCCTCCTTGGATACAAATCAACCTCCAATACCATTTGATAGAACACAAACCATTAATTTATGATGTATAATAAAACATTTTCAATCTGCAAACGAACCATAGTGCTTTTAAAAAGAAAAGGTCAAATATCCCAGACCAGATCCTTCCAGAGTCTACCCCACACACACCACTTCCCAGTCCCTTTCATCCTCTATTTGGGGACATGAAGGTCATGTCATGTGTTTTCCTAAAAGGTAAACCCAGCCAGGATCTCTGTTATGATCGGGATGCGGCTTGGCAGCCACGGCTATCCTCCCWAGGCCTAGCCTATGGGAGAGCGCTAGTGGAGAACAATAGATAGGAAAACTTTAACAACATCCCTGTTCCTAAGGAAGGTGTGGCACCAGATTCCCATCCTGAGAGGAGACGGCCATGAGCTCCCTCCGTCTCCTCACGCGCACACACAGCCTGGTTCACTCAAATGCAAGGACAGGGAGACGGAGTCCTCACTCCTTCACTCCCCTGGAAATTCACCTCATAAAAGTGTGGGGAAACAGGACAATAAACAGGCTGTGCGTCTGAAATGACACTCCATTACCTCTATAGGGCACTACTTTTTGACCTGAGCCCTATGGGCCGTCCAAAAGTAGTGCATTGTAATGTGGCCAGGGTCCATTACAGCTCTGGTCAAAAGTAGTGCACTATAAAGGGTGGGTGCCATTTCAGAGGCAGCCAGGGGATTTAGATCCACTATCGACATTCAGGGGATTGGGGTTTTAACAGCAGTTTTGGGGAACAGTACAGGAGAGGGAGGCTTCCAGTTCCTCTAGGCAGTAAGTGTAGTAAAGCCTTGTGATTCATCACTGTCTGATGTGGATGATAAAGCACCACCACACCCTCCACCTCTATCTTCACCCCAGAGCAGCCTACACTCCTACATGTCCAGGCCAGGTGGACATTAATCAGGCCAGTGGCTGGCACCATGCATCACAGACCTTCACTCAGCTCCCCTCCTCCGGTCTACCGCCTCCCTGCTTCATCTCTCTCTCATATCACACATGGGGAACACACACATGTACAAGGTCTCTCCCTCCCACCTTCACTCTCTCCTCACACTCTTTTCTCTGCCATGGCTGGGAACTCCCTTCTACTTTACCTCTAAGAAAACAAGAGAGTGGATGTTTCCTAATAAGAGCCAAGCAAACAAAACGTGTGTGGTGTTGTCAAAGAGTCCAGCCCAATTTAAAAAATACTTAGGTAGTCGACAAAGTTCCGGATGTCTCTTTAAATGTAGTGCCTATTAATATAGACCACATGGAACATTCAATGAATTAGATTTTTACTATGAATAAAGACTTGCTAAAGTATCAAAATTCTGCATTTTGACATGTCCCTCAGTACACCCTCTGTGACAACATTTCTCCAAGCTTTGTGACACTTTATTTGGATAGTCCATCTGTAACATTTCAACTATCTACTAACCCTTAACCCCTATCCTAACCCTAACCCTTATTCTAAAGCTAACCCTAACCTTAACAAGAAGTTGCAAACCAACAGATGATTTATTGATAGTATGACCATCTGTAGAGAATCTACAGATGGAGTCACACTCTATTTGGATAGTCCAAGTTTTCACCATTATTGTGAAGCGCTAGTTATTTTGTTGCGTTGATAAAATCATTCCTGAAGAGTATTATTTCTTCATGTGATTAGTGATTCATTTTAAGGGGAAAAAACCTGTCCCTCATTTTAAGGTCAGCCCTGTTACGTGAACTAAAGTCTCGTTTTAATATGGTGAAACTATTCCTTTGTAAAAAAAAATCTAAATAAACATGAGTAAAATCATAGTGTATAAGCAAGTGAGCTGGTTCTACTCTTTTTGTCCATTTTCTGGTGGAAAAACTTAGCGTGTCGAGCATAACATGTCTACCCTGTTACCCGTAGATAGACCGGCTAGAATTGAACAACCCTGTCACAAGGGGATTTATGGCTGATTTATGACAGAATCGTCAACCCTGTTAATTTATTTGTCACTTAGTAGTTATTATAGATATTTTTTTATTGAACTTCTTGAGATGAAAAAAAACAACTTTATTAAGTTGCTGTTCATGACAGAATGTTAGATTAGGTGAAATCAAACTTTTTTTCATTCACTAAGTTACACTACCCAAAAGGGACTCATTTCATGGAATGACCCAGACCTCTATAGACTAAAGTCCTGTAGAAGTGCTGGACCATATGTGCACACCACAGCTCAACATAGACACAAACACACCCATCACCCTGGCATCACAGCACTAGAAATGTGGTTGTGTTTGGGTGTGTGAACCCACGCCGTGTGGAAACTAATAATCTTCATCATGTCAGTTATGCTGTGTAGTCACAGACAGTTAAATAAAGGTTAAACAAAATAAAAAATATGATTTACACCATCAGACAGAGACCAACACCCTTTTTCCACCCTCACTCTCCTCTACCCACCTCCCCTATTCCCCATTCCCGCTTTCTCCCTTTWATTCATACAGTGATTTTACATTCACAGCCCCTCTCCTTAACGGAGGAGCCTATTGGATRAGTACTGTGTAAAGACGGCCTCCCTCCTCCTTTTCTCTTCCCTTCATCTCCCTTCCCTCCCCCAGTTCCAATTCTGAATTACCCCTCTCAATGGGACACCCCAGGAAGGCGGGGGACTACTGGGCCCCTAAAAAGCCTGGGCCGCAGCAGGGGGCCGGGGTTGAGGGAGTAACCCCCTCCTGGCAGAGCCGAACGCGGGGCAAGCCAGGCTTTTGTGTGGGCCGTCACCCACTTAACAGGGTGGCTTTGTGCGTCCGGGGCTGGGGAGGGATAGCTACATTTATTTATTTACTCTCCTGCCTCTGGCAGCGCATGGTGGACGTTCACGCTCAGACGTACATAAATCTGGCCTTATTATGGGATGGCCTGGCTGGCACACATACAGGGACAGAGATGAATACACACACAGCTAGACAGGATCACATACCCATGCACAAGTGGACCGGCATACACACAGCATAAAGAAAGGCTCTATTTATTTTTAAGATGTCCACTGATGGTGCCCAGGCTGGTCGCCATAAGCCTCTGCTCCCCTCCCTCTACCAGTAGTAGTCTGTGTGGGGCCTGGGGCCCAGAGGTTATTTTTACAATATGGCTGGCAGGAAGGCAGGACAATTCAAAAAGTCTCCACCCTCCAGGCCGATTGTCATTCTGCTTTAACTGTGTACGGATGGAGGCTCTCACACGAAACAGGACTGTGCTTGGCGCCCGCTGGGACCCAACAACAGGACCCCTGTGGGGAGGGCAGGGGAGAGGGAGACACCCCTCTGACCCCATTACTGACTCGTTAGTCACAGTGGGACAGGCCA
>NW_019944137.1:0-18430 GCF_002910315.2 Salvelinus sp. IW2-2015
TATTCACAGTACAGCTACTGACTGATGTGATGGCTACATTTATCTATCACAGACAGCATTCTGAGCTGAATATCGTGAATGCGCTACTTCTTCTATGCCAGAACAGCTCTGACTGATGGTGCTGGCTTGAGTTTATTCCAGACAGCTTCTGACTGTATAGGGTGGATTGGCTACTTTTCTATCCAGAAGCTCTGACTGATGTTGATGGCTAGGCTGTTCTAGGTACAAGAACAGCTCTGAGCTTGATGTGATGGCTTACTTCAGTTCTTATCACAGACAGCCTCTGAACTGATGCTGATGGCTATTTTTATCCAGACAGCTCTGACGATGTGATGGGCTTACTTTTATCAGACAGCTTGACTGATGTGATGGCTAGATTTCTAGTCAGACATTGCTCTATGACTTGATGCTGTATAGCACTTACTTTTTGCTATCAGACAGTCTGTTACCTGATGTGATGGTACTTTTCTATCAAGACAGCTTTGATGATGTGATGGCTTATTTTCCTATCAGACAGCTTGACTGATGTATGGCTACTTTTTGCTATCCAGACAGCTCTGAACTGATGTGATGGTTACATGTTTCTTTATATCCATGCTCATGTGAGTCTCTGATTCTGATCTTGTGATAGGCTCTAGCGTGTCTTATGTCCAGTCCAGACTCTGTACTGATGTGATCGGCTAACTTGTCTATCTCAGCAGAGCTTGATGATTGTGGTCATGCTCGAATAGGACTATTTTTTGCTCTCACTTCTGTTACTCTTTCCTTCCGGAATAAAAACGTTTTACTTTCCGCTGGTGTAGTTTTTCTGCTGGTTGGGAGTTAACAATGTGCTTTTGAAAAAGTTAGCTGGCTACGTTCTTTCATGATAACATTTCGACTTCACTATGAGATGGCATAATTGCGATAGTTTTCAGCTTAAACATGTTATCCTTGCTTATTTACATATTGACAATACGCCTATAATTACTTGTTGTGTGGCTGCTAGCAAAACTGAGGCTTGCTACTTTGTTCTGGTATGAATCACCATCGGGACCATAAACTTTACATGTTTCAATTATATGTATGTTGTTTCTACACTTAGATTGTGTATTTCTACAGTTCGTGTTGAACTTTTTTGGCCTTTGTTATGTTCAGTCGAGAAATCCTACAGTTGAAGTGGAAGTTTACATACCTTAGTTTGGAGTCTTAAAACTTGTTTTTTCAACCACATCCACACATTTCTTGTTAACTCTCTGGGAATACTCGCTCGGGATCGGTGTAAGCCGTCCACACTTTTCAGGCCAAATCCAGAAAAATGTACGGTACCATGTTGTACTTTCGTAGCGCAGATTCAACATATTATTACTATAAAATCAATCTTGTGATGAAATTCACACTATGAATAGAAATCCCTTATTAACGCTAGCATGATTGTTGTGAGATCCAGCAACATGTCTGATTTTTAAAAGGATTTACGGGAAAAGCACACCAAATGATTATGTTTAGCTCAGTACATTTAGCACAGAAAAACACATTAGCACTCTTTCCACTGCAAAAAGAATAGTAGTTCTAAAAGCAGAATAATAAGAGATACATTAATCACTCCTTCTTTCTCTTTAGGATGATCTTATAACAGATGCACACTCATTAGGACATCATGTTAACAATACATTTATGTTTTGGTTCAATAATGTGCATATTGGGCCTCCCGGCGCTGGCGCTCACGTGGTCTGGGCATGCAATCGCGCGCTAGCTGTGGCCTCACCAGAGAGCTCTGGGTTCGCTGCTCCAGGGCTCTGTCGAAGTCGGACTGCTGGGATCGGGGAGTCCGTGGGGCGAACGCACATTTGGCCTATGCGTCCACACCTCGGGTTAGTTGGAGGGTTTTGGCCGGTAGGCGATACTCCTTGTCTCATCGCGCTCCAGCGACTCCGTGGCGGGCCCCGGGCCGCAGTGCGCGCTAAACCAAAGGGGGCGGGTGCAAACGGTGTTTCTCCGACACATTGGTGCAGCTGGCTTCCGGGTTGGAGGCGCGCTGTGTTAAGAAGCAGTGCGTCTTGGTTGGTTGTGTTCGGAGACGCATGATTTCGATCCTTCGTCTCTCCCGAGCCCTGTAACGGGAGTTGTAGCTCGATGAGACAGATAAGTTCTGTCATTTAATAGCTGCATAGTGCCATAACTTGGTTTGTAGTAGGATTTATTGTGCGTAAGTAAATGGGGGAAAATTTTAAATAAAAAATGAATACAAATATTGTCGCATATTTATTTTTCCATGCAATATCTGTCAGGTTTTTCATACTATGGAGATGTTCGGAGTTGCTCGCTCATTCCATCAGACTATCCATTCGGTGTGGTATAAATTTGTGCAGGAGCCAGGGTAATGTCTTACATCGAGAGAATATTCATCATAATACTTTTGATGATATATCGTATGAGGTTTCTTGTATCATTATTAAGTACATTTAATGTAGCTATGTTTGTATTTATAATTGTTACTAACCACCTCTGTCGCTTGTGTCATTGTCATTATTCGATATGAATAAATTTTACTCAGTAAACAACACTCTGTATCTGCAAATATACGCTGAGCGGCGCTCATATACACATGTACTGATTAATATATCTATATATACCTACGCCATGGTTGGAGTCTAAGTCACGAAAATTACTCGAAGATTTTACTGCCTCTAGTATAATTTCATAATATTCTGTGCCATTACTTTGATCTTCTCTCATCAGGATGTCACTCCAAGAATATACCTTTGTGATTTTCCATAATGGATACTAGTCATTCGTACGCTATGGTTCGATAATGTCATTATATGTATTGGGAGTTACAGTAGAACACTCTATGTCCATTTGCTTCAGATGAATCGCCTTTAGTGCACAGTCATATAATAGTCAGCATTTTCTAAGGGTCTGTCCATTCAGGCAATATGATGGTTGAGATTTGTAACAACTCCTACGTGGACGTACACAATTTTAAAGGTTTATACCATATGTTGATCGGGTTCGATATCATAAACATGTGTCACTTTGATGCTAGCATGAAATATCTTCAGTTGCAGTGTTATCATTAATACTCAATGTCTTGTTAATATAATGTTCTTACGGTCCCATATCTCGCCAATGTCACTTGCCTTCATGTCTGTAGAAGTAATTGTATCGCAAGGGTTATATGTAAATTTCGATAGGAACACGTCGTCCGCTAGTACCAGAGTTGTTCTTCCGATCGATTTGCTAGTTACATGATCAAAACTACACTTCAAATCATCTGGCCAAAACAGCATCTGTTATTCCTTCAGACTGTTCTCATGTTGTATTTTATCTACTCTGTCAATGATTTGAATCTAGTTGCAGGTCGCGCTAGTGTAATGTTGTTCTAATAGACATCCGGTATTCTTTGTCAAGCGAGATATCTATAGATCTGTGTCGAATGTAGGTTTTGTGTAACATTTTATTCTAACAGGTGTCTCAGAATTCTCACTGTCTCATCTGTTTGGGATTTTTTTCTCAGATTTTTTACTCCCTGGATTCCATATCTTTGTTCTGGTTTTTATTCATAAACGTCTGTCATCTTCAGCACAGTACACTTTAAATGATCAGTTATTTAGAAATCTTTCGTCACGTGTTCGTCCATTCAGTTACCATTATTGTATTTCTAAACGTCGTCCTTCAGTCATGTTTGTATTTCTAACGGTCTGTCCATTCAGTTCCATGTTGTATTTCTAACATCTGTCCATTCAGTTCGGCATGCTTTGTATTCTAACAACTGCTGTCATTCAGTTCCATGTTGTATTTCCATACACTTCTTCGATTCAGTTCGATGTTGTATTTCTAACACTCTGTCCATTCAGTTCCATATTGTATTTCTAATACTCTGTCCATTTCAGTTCCATGTTGTATTTCTAACGGATCTGCTCATTCAGTCATATATTATTTCTAACGTCTGTCCATTCAGTTCCATGTTGTATTCTTTAACGATCTGTCCATTCAGTTCCATGTTGTATTTCTAACGTCTGTCCATTCAGTTCCATTTTGGTATTTCTAACACTCTGTCCATTCAGTTCATGTTGTATTTCTAAACTCTGTCCATTCAGTTCCATGTTGTATTTCTAAACGGTCTGTCCATTCAGTTCCATGTTGTATTTCAAACGGTCTGTCCATTCATCATATATTGTATTTCTAACGTCCTGTTCATTCAGTTCATGTTGTATTTCTAACACTCTGTCCATTCAGTTCCATGTTGTATTTCTAACACTCTGTCCATTCAGTTCCATGTGTATTTCTAACACTCTCCATTCAGTTCATGTTGTATTCTAACGTTCTGTCCATTCAGTACCATGTTGTATTTCCTACCTCTGTCCATTCAGTTCCATATTGTATTTCTAACGGTCTGTCCATTCAAGTTCCATGTGTATTTCTAACACTCTCCATTCAGTTCATGTTGTATTTTCTAACGGTCTGTCCATTCAGTTCCATGTTTGTATTTCTAACACTCTCCATTCAGTTCCATATTTGTATTTCTAAGGTCTGTCTTCATTCCATGTTGTATTTCTAAACTCTGCATTCAGTTCCATGTTGTATTTCTAACGGTCTGTCATTCAGTTCATGTTGTATTTTCTAACACTCTGTCCATTTCAGTTCATGTTGTATTTCTAACGGTCTGTCATTCAGTACCATGTTGTATTTTAACACTCTGTCTCATTCGTCCATGTTGTATTTCTAACGGTCTGTCATTCAGTTCCTGTTTATTTATAACACTCTGTCCATTCAGTTACCATGTTTGTATTTCTACATCTGTCCATTCAGTTCTGTTGTATTTCTAATGTCTGTCATTCAGTACATGTTGTATTTCTAACGGTCTGTCCATTCAGTACCATGTTGTATTTCTAACACTCTGTCGCATTTGAATTCCATGTTGTATTTCTAACACTCTGTCCATTCAGTACCATGTTATATTTCTAACGGTCTCTCCATTCAGTTCATATTTATTCTAGGTACTATGTCCATTAGTTCCATGTTGTATTTCTAACACTCTGTGTTTTTTTCAGTTTCCATGTTGTATTTCTAAATGTCTGTCCATTCAGTCCCATGTTGTATTTCTATACTCTGTCCATTCAGTCCATTTGTATTTTCTAACTTCTGTCCATTCAGTCATGTTGTATTTCTAACAGGTCATGTCCATTCAGTTACATGTTGTATTTTCTAACACTCTGTCCATTCAGTTCATGTTGTATTTCTAACACTCTGTCCATATCAGTTCATCGTTGTATTTCTAACCTCTGTCCATTCAGTATCCATGTTGTATTTAAACACTCTGTCCATTAGTACCATGTTGTTTTTCTAACGGTCTGTCCATTCAGTTCCATATTGTATTTCTAACACTCTTCCATTCAGTTCCTGTTGTATTTCTACTGTCATTCAGTTCATTTGTATCACTTTCTACAGTACATGTTGTCTTAACATGTCCAATCGTCATTGTATTTTCTCAAACGGTCTGTCGATCAGTCCATGTTGTATTTCTAACAACTCTGTCCATTCAGTACCATGTTGTACTTCTAACACTCTGTCCATTCAGTTCCAATGTTGTATTTCTAATACCTCTGTCCATTCAGTTCCATGTTGTATTTCTAACACTCTGTCCATTCAGTTCCATATTGTATTTCTAACACTCTCTGTCCATTCAGTTCAATGTTGTATTTCTAACGGTCTGTCCATTCAGTTCATATTGTATTCTAACACTCTTGGTCATTCAGTTCCATGTTGTAATTTTCTAACGGTCTGTCATTCAGTTCCTATTGTTATTTCTAACGGTCTCTCCATTCAGTTCCATGTTGTATTTTCTAACTACCTCTGTCCATTCAGTTCCCATATGTATTTCTAACACTCTTGTCCATTCAGTTCCATGTTGTATTTTAACGTCTGTCCATCAGTTTATATTGTATTTCTAACGGTCTCTCATTCAGTTCCATGTTGTATTTCTAACACTGTCCATTCAGATTCATGTTGTATTCTAAGGTCTGTCCATAGTACCATGTTGTATTTCTAACACTCTGTCATTCAGTACATGTTGTATTTCTAACACTGTCCATTCAGTTCCATGTTGTATTTCTAACGGTCTGTCATTCAGTTCCCATATTTGTATTTCTAACACTTCTGTCTCATCACTTCCATGTTGTATTTCTAACGGTCTGCTCATTCAGTTCCATGTTGTATTTCTAACACTCTGTCCATTCAGTACCAATGTTGTATTCAACGTCTGTCCATTCATTCCATATTGTATTTAACGGTCTCTCCATTTAGTTCATTTTGTATTTCTAACACTGTCCATTCAGTTCCATGTTGTATTTCTAACGGTCTGTCATTCAGTACCTGTTGTATTTCTAACGGTCTGTCCATTCAGTTCCATATTGTATTTCTAACGGTCTGTCCATTCAGATCATGTTGTATTTCTAACGGTCCTGTCCATTCAGTACATGTTGTATTTCTACACGGTCTGTCCTTTCAGTACATGTTGTATTTCTAACGGTCTGTCCATTCAGTTCCATATTGTATTTCTAACACTCTGTCCATTCAGTTCATGATTTATTTCTAACACTCTGTCCATTCAGTTCCATGTGTATTTCTAAAACTCTGTCCATTCAGTACCATGTTGTATTTCTACACTCTGTCCATTCAGTTCCATGTTGTATTTCTAACTGTCTGTCCATTCAGTCCATGTTGTATTTCTAACACTCTAACATTCGGAACACCTGAAAGGGGCTGAAATACTGACACAAATAGAGGGCCACAGCACGCCCCATTCACATCGACAGGGCTGTAGTGGAGCGGGCCGAGAGCTTCAAGTTCCTCGGTGTCCACATCGCTAAGGATCTATCATCAAAAACACCAACACAGTTGTGAATAGGGCACGGCAACCTCTTCGCCTCGGGAGTCAGAAAAGATTTGGCATGGGACCTCAGATCCTCAAGAAGTTCTACAACCTGTTGTTTACGAAGCATGTGCACAAATATGTGTTTTTGAAGTGATTTGTTTGACAATCAGATGAAAACATCATGACTGGTTGTGTTCATTGCCACATTAAAAGGTCATACATGTTTACAGTTAAAATACATGTGTTTACTTTTAGGCCCAATGACAAAATGAGTGAGTGAGTAACCGCATGTACAAGTAGGAAGTCCGTGAAAAAACTAGAGACCCCAGATGTCCGGTATAATTTGCACTCGGTCTACAATAGAGGATCCATTCAAAGAGAGCTCATTAAAACTAGACATGATTGATCTGAATCGTCTCAATGACTGTAAGAATGACTGAATAAAGAATCCAATGTGACTTTGCTTGGAACACCCTTTAATGTATGCCGTCTGAATACGAGAGAAGGAGAAAATTATATTTGTGAACTTTTCACAGCTGCCTTTTATATTGTCCTATGGCATATGGTCTGGACAATTTCACTGCATGCGAGCACTAGACTTGCTTTTCCTCTGGAATCAGTAAGTTATGATGAATTGTTGCTTCCATTTGGACTTTTGTTTTTGACACGGCACGTCCTCCCTTGAATGTGGGTTTTCCTCTTGTCAGGTGATAGTACTGTCCAATGCTAACGGAATCATCAGGCCAGGCTTCTCCCATGCTGCTGTGGAGGTTCTTCCTGGTCAGACCCCTGGCTAACTGTTTCCTCTGTGTGCGTGACCTGCTCACTTCAGCCCAAAGAGAGACTTTCCATCAGCTCAGCCAGGGTTGCACTGTTCCAGAGGGAACCCCGCTTGGATTGAATTCAACCCACGTGATGAAAAGCATTCCAGGTGCAGTGAGGTTTGCTTGTTCTTTTCATTGGCAGTCCTTGGAGAAACATTGTCTACCATGTTTGTGATGCCAACCACATTCGGTTGGATCAGGATTTCATGTCTTGGCAGAGGAAGTCGCGGGGAGTCCGTTTTCCCCCCCCTTCGACTTTGTCATGAATTATCCAGTGGGCTACAGCGTGTTGATGGACTGACCTGAGCAGAGGGGTTTCATGAAATATTAAGACCCTCGTCAGAAACGGCAACATAGCGTACTATGAAGCGCTGTAAAGACCAGGGGATTCCTCTTTTCTCTCTGTGTGGTTTAACACATGAATGGGTGGCAGGTAGTCTAGCGGTTAAGAGCATGGCCAGTGAAAGGTTGCTGGTTCGAATCCCTGAGCCGACTAGGTGAAAAATATGTTGACGTTCACTTGAGCAAGGTACTTACTAATTGCTCCTGTAAGTAACTCTGGATAGAGTCTGCTAAATAACTAAAATGTCAATTCTGGTATGCTAATATCATAGGCCCATGAATAATGGCACTATGAATAATTTACTTTTCCAGTATGTAATGACTTTCTACATTTTTTAAAAATATTTAAATTATACGGACATGTAAATTATAAAAAGAACAAAGGGCATGGTTTAAATGTCTTCTCTCTGCAGAATTTTGACAGAGATTAGTTAAGAATGTATTGCATTGATTAAATGCAGGCTTTTTTCAACATCCGTCTTACGCAGTGTGTGCTTATAGTCACATTATGTGCTCATAAGTGTATCGATACGTTGCCTAAAGTAACCACTGAATCTGAAAACCACTGAAACATCAGAAACGTCCATTTGAGATGGGTGTTTTTAATTCAGCATGTCATTAGCTAAACTCACTGTACTCTACAGTCTCCGCCAACTGTAATACGTGTCATTAAACGGTTGCATTACGCAATTAGAGTGGTCAAAATAACCCACTGCATCACTATTTAACCAATAAGCCCTGGTGGTAAGCAGTCTCTTCAAATTCAGTCCATTCACGACCATGCGTATAGAGCAGCTAGCTCTCAGTATCCCAAACTCCTGTCTCACCTGGCTCTGAGAGTGATCATCTCTCCCCATCCCCCATCCCCCATCCCCCTTGCCTCTGAGCCCAATGACCTCTTCCCCCGTCAAGCCTGCGGTCGTCTGCTCGTCTGCCACGGTGATACTGATACTGTCAAGGATTAGGGCAGAAGTGAGTAAATTAATGAACTGGCTGTCGCACCTGGGATTAGAGCTCTAATCCAGCGGTGACCCGGAGCACCAGGCAGAACATCGGCCTAATCTGACAGCTGTGTTAGAGAGGAAGAGAAAATAGAAACAGAGAGGACGAGAGAGAGAGACTGGAGAGATGCAGGAAGGAGAAACAGGGAGAACTAGGACGAGAAAGACTGGAGAGATGCAGGAAGGAGAGACAGGTAGAACTAGGACAAGAGAGATTGGAGAGATGCAGGAAGGAGAGACAGAGAGGACTAGGACGAAAGAGAGACTGGAGAGATGCAGGAAGGAGAGACAGAGAGAACTAGGACAGGAGAGATTGGAGAGATGCAGGAAGGACAGACAGAGAGGACTATGATGAGCGTAGACTGGAGAGATGCTGGAAGGAGAGACAGAGAGGACTAGGGCAAGAGAGACTGGAGAGATGCATGAAGAAGAAACAGAGAGGACTAGGATGAGAGAGACCGGAGAGATGCAGGAAGGAGAGATAGAGAGGACTAAGACGAGAGAGACTGGAGAGATGATGGAAGGAGATACAGAGAGGACTAGGACGAGAGAGACTGGAGAGATGCTGGAAGGAGAGACAGAGACTGATGAACAGAGGGGCGATTAAAGGAGAGAGGGGAGGATAAGGAAAGACAGAGAGAGGCGGATAGGGGGAGAGGAGAGAGAGAGTAAGAGTGACTCTGAAACTGTTGGTTCTGAGGGAAAAATAGAATTGCATGATTATTTCCCTGTCATGGGTTGTTTCCTCAGTGCCTAGTTACCCTGGTTACTCTGTTATTATTAGGACCAAACTGTAACAGTATATTCAAAGCMGAGCACTTGGTTTGGATTGTGTTTAAAGCTGTACTTCAGAGTCACTTCACAGTCGATGAAGTCCATGTTTTGTCTCCCGGTGGAGGAGCCCAGAGGCCGGAGGCGATGTTTCTACTGCCTCCCAAGTGACCAACAGAGAGGGAGGCATGAGTTCAGCCCTCCTCTGGAAGTCCTGGTGGCCACGCACACAAGTCTCTCAGCCCTGTGAGGAGGGCAAAAGACCCCATCTTTTTATCTCGTTTTCTCTCACGCAGGGATGACACTCTTCCCTCGCTCTCTCAAAAGAAAACAACTCAACATGGGGATTAGAGCCGTGGCTGTCTCTCTCTCTCTCGTTCTCTCTCTGTGTCACGCAAGCCCTCTCTCCTCTTACTCTCTCTACATGACACAAAATTCACCAACTCCTTGAATGTAGACACACACTCAAGCATGACTTTGCATACCTCCCTCTTAATGAAAGGAATAACTGTCTCCATTCCTCCATCTCTAACTGTCTGCATCCCTCCATCTCTGTCTCCAACCCTCCATCTCTAACTGTCTTCCTCCCTCCATCTCTAACTGTCTCCATCCCTCCATCTCTAACTGTCTCCATCTCTAACTGTCTCCATCCCTCCATCTCTAACTGTCTCCTGCCCTCCCATCTCTAACTGTCTCCATCCTCCATCCTAACTGTCTCCCCTCCATCTCTAACTGTTCCATCCCTCCATCTCTAACTGTTCCATCTCCATCTCTGTCTCCATCCCTCCATCTCTAACTGTCTCCTCACTCTATCTATGTCCTCCCTCTCCTCTCTAACTGTCTCCACCATCATCTTAACTGTCCATCCTCATTCTGTCTCCTCCCTCCTCTCTAACTGTCCTCCATCTCCTCCATCTCTAACTGTCTCCCTCCCTCCATCTCTAACTGTCTCCATCCTCCATCTCTAACTGTCTCCATCCCTCCATCTCTAACTGTCTCCATCCCTCCATCTCTAACTGTCTCCATCCCTCCATCTCTAACTGTCTCCTCCCTCCATCTCTAACTGTCTCCATCCCTCCATCTCTAACTGTCTCCCTACCTCCCATCTCTAACTGTCTCCATCCTCCATCTCTAACTGTCTCCATCCCTCCATTCTAACTGTCTCATCCCTCCATCTCTAACTGTTTCCATCCCTCCATCTCTAATGTCTCCATCCTCATCTCTAACTGTCTCCACTCTCCATCTTAACTGCTTTCCATCCCTCCATCTCTAACTGTCCCATCCCTCCATCTCTAACTGCCTCCATCCCTCCATCTGTCTCCATCCCTCCATCTCTACTGTCCTCCATCCTCCATCCTAACTGTCTCTCCATCCCTCCATCTCTAACTGTCTCATCCCTCCATCTCTACCTGTCTCCACTCTCCATCTTAACTGTTCCATCCCTCATCTCTAACTGTCATCCTCCATCTCTTAACTGTCCTCATCCCTCCATCTCTAACTGTCTCCCATCCCTCCATCTCTAATCTGTCTCCATCCCCCCATCTCTAACTGTCTCCATCCCTCCATCTCTAACTGTTCTCCATCCCTCATCTCTAACTGTCTCCATCCCTCCATCTCTAACTGTCTCCATCCCTCCATCTCTAACTGTCTCCATCCCTCCATCTCTTAACTGTTCCATCCCTCCATCTCTACTGTCTCCATCCTCCATCTCTAACTGTCTCCCTCCCTCCATCTCTGTCTCCATCCCTCCATCTCTAACTGTCTCCATCCCTCCATCTCTAATGTCTCATCCTCCATTCTACACTGTCTCCATCTCCATCTCTAACTGTCTCCATCCCTCCATCTCTAACTGTCTCCATCCCTCACTCTAACTGTCTCCTCCCTCCATCTCTAACTGTCTCCATCCCTCCATCTCTAACTGTCTCCATCCCTCCATCTCTAACTGTCTCATCCTCCATCACTGTCTCCATCCTCCATCTCTAACTGTCCTCCCTCCCCATCTCTACTGTCTCATCCCTCCATCTCTAACTGTCTCCCTCCCTCCATCTCTAACTGTCTCCATCCCTCCATCTCTAACTGTCTCCATCCCTCCATCTCTAACTGTCTCCCACTCTCCATCTTAACTGTCCTCCATCCCTCCATCTCTAACTGTCGCCATCCCTCCATCTCTAACTGTCTCCATCCTCCATCTCTGTCTCATCCCTCCATCTCTAATTCTCCATCCCTCCATCTCTAACTGTCTCCATCCCTCCATCTCTAACTGTCTCCATCCTCCATCTCTGTCTCCATCCCTCCATCTTAACGGTCTCCATCCCTCATCCTATCTCTGTCTCCATCCCTCCATCTCTAACTTTCTCCTCCCTCCATCTCTAACTGTCTCCATCCCTCCATCTCTACTGTCTCCATCCCTATCTCTGTCTCCCTCCCTCATCTCTAACTGTCTCCATCCTCCATCTCTAATTCCCATCCCTCATCCTTCATCTGTCCTCCTCCATCCTAACTGTCTCCATCCCTCCATCTCTAACTGTCTCCATCCTCCATCTCTAACTGTCTCCCATCCCTCCATCCCTTCCCTCCATCCCTTCCATCTCTAACTGTCTCCATCCCCCTCTCTAACTGTCTCCAATCCCCATCTCTAACTGTCTCCATCCCTCCATCTCTACTGTCTCCATCCCTCTCTCTAACTGTCTCCATCCTCCATCTCTAACTGTCTCCATCTCCCTCCATCTCTAACTGTCTCCATCCCTCCATCTCTAACTGTCTCCATCCCTTCCATCTCTAACGTCTCATCCCTCCATCTCTGTCTCCATCCTCTCCATCTCTGTCTCCAACACAAGGATGACTCTTGTCCCAACACAAGGAGATCACATTCTATCACACACAGTGACTCTATGCATTCCCCCCCTCCGCGCATGCCTGACGAGTGACCCTTTCTCCACCCTTTTACACACTAAGACATGGCTCTTACCCATCTCTCTCTCTCTCATGACAAAATAATAGACCTGTCGGAAGTAGAAGGAAAATGTAAAGATATTAAAACCAAGGTTTAGTTCAATAGTGAAAAGCGTTGTGAAACAGAGTGAAACGAGGAGGTGATTGATGAAAAACGATTTTCCCTTGCAAAAAAGTTTTGATCGTGTTTGCCAATACTGAGCACACACCAGGATGTCAAGGTTATATTGAATTCCATCTAAATCAATCTACTCAGAAAATGTTTTGAATTTCAAGGGATAAATCCAATGTCCAGGTAATGTCCAGGTATTTAAATGTATAGACCTAACTATGCTGGATCTCTGTGTAGACATGTGTATGATGAGATAATACTCACTTCCCTGACCCTGTGTATCTACAAGCCATGTTTATTCTGTCCTAGATGATGATATCATGGAAGACCAAGACACACTAACTGATCTCTCTCTCTCACACACTGCCACAGGGCTTACACAGTCCTTCTAGGGTCACACACCTCTGTCTCTCTCCTCAGACTGTGTGGGTGTGTGTGTTTATTAATAGGAAAACAGGTGCTTGCGCATCATACACACACACACACAACACTCACACACACAACACTCACACACACACACACACACACACACACACACACACACACACACACGCACACACGCACACACGCACACGCACACACACACACACACACCACACACACGCACACGCACACGCACACGACACTCACACTCACACTCACACTCACACTCACACACACACCTCTCCTGGGCCTGACTGTGTGACTAGCGGTATTAAATGAACACCTTCCATCAGTATCAGAGCTGAGACCAGATTAGTATTCCACACACGCAGGTGGAGTCTACTCTCATTACCAGTGAAGCCCACAGGGGCCCAACACTGAGYRTCCTCTAACTCTTTATCCCCGGTTGAGAGCAGGCTTCCACAGTACGTGAGGACTTGGAAATAAACACAAGTGTGTACCGGCAGGGCCCACAGCCATCATCTCACTGACAGACAGAATAAGACATCAGGACAGCACGGTGGAGTCAGTGGAGAGAGAACCCTCGGGGAGAAWACGYGAAGAGAGAGGTAGAGGGGAAGATACTCTGCGCTCCAGTGTGTCAACAAAGCCATCAAAGCCAKCTTGGAATTCACCATGGCAACAAAGATACATTGTAGCTTGGAGTGGATGGTAGGGGTGGAAAAACACTGAAGACAGAATACTGCTGGTGCCCTTTTAGTAGAGTGAACACCAGTCTTTCTGAGCAGTGTAATGGAGTTTGGCTCACAATAGCTTGAAGCTGTAGGTGAAGATAACATCTTGGTAACAGCATGAATGGACARATTTTTAACAATGTTTTGTCGGTGTGTCGCCRACTCAGGTACACCACCYCTGATTTCTCCATGTGGTAAGAAAATGCATTGAACAGCAACACCAACCCTTTGTCCTTCGCCAGGGCACAAGGTGTATCTACTGCATGTCACGCCACAGCCACCTCTCCACACGCCGTCACCTAACTCCACCTCAAATTAGTCCACCTCCAACTGCATCTGGGTGTTAGTTTGACCTTTAACCTGAAGTTCAGCTTACTTGCCAGGTCCTCTGTGGTTGTCTCTGAGACAGGGGAGAGGGGGTTACTTGGGTTAGCCAGCGGTTTCTGTCTGAGAAGAGGGATGTGGTCCTACACTGGAGATATGTTTCAGGAGCCGAACAGATGGTTGTGACAGTCACAGAGACCAAGCTGGGATGTCTAGACCCATTTTCTTTGATCTTGATGTTTACTTCCTACCACTGCTGGCCTGCTACTGAGTACTCTACCTGCAAGATAGCAAAACGCCTCAGGCCACACACACACACACACACACACACACACACACACACACACACACAACACACACACACACCACACACACACACACACCACACACACACACACACACACACACACACACACACACACACACACACACACACACACACACACACACCACCATGAATCAATTTCAGTTCATTAGTCAGATATATGAGGATGTTTTAATTCTATCCAAGGAAGTGTGACATATTTATGTAAGGTTTGTGAGAATCTAGCCAGACCCTTAAATGAACAAAGGTGACAATATATTCTTAACGTAATGAATATGAATTGATATGATGGTTCTTATTACAGAAAGACTGAGTACTAGACTTGAGAATCCCTCAATTAAAAAAAAAATGCCATTAATCATAATAAATCTGTCGCATTAGCAAGAACCTGAAGCATTAATTCTGCTGTAACATTTCCTATAAGCTCCAGTTCCTGTAATTTCCATCAGTTCACTGCAGATGAGCTGCCGCGGCTGTGTTGCCTCGTCGTTAGACTCAATGACTTAACTGATGATATGACAGTAGGGGACACACACAGGGCCATTGCTCAGCGCCTACGGGAGTTTGTCAGGATCAGTATCAGAGCTCATCACTAAAAACAGTTGTCCTTGGAGAACCCCAGTCTCAACACACGTCCCCGTCATTAATACAGAACCTCTGGATTAGGTAGTCATTACCGGGTAATGGCTGCAGATCAATCAAACCATTATAGTGAGGTTTAGAGAGAGTGGGTAGCGAGTATATTAAAAGACTCTTGTTTGATCAAGGAAAGGATCAAACAAGGAAACTAACTTGATATATATTTTTTTAACGTTGGGAGTGTTCTGAAGTCAAGCTGTGTCCATGTCTCATTGGAATTATTCCATATATCTATAAAAACATATTATTCCATATATCCATAAAAACATTATTCCATATATCCATAAAAACATGTATTCCAATATATCCATAAAAACATTTATTCCATATATCCATAAAACATTTATACCATATATCCATAAAAACATTCATTCCATATATCCATAAAAACATGTATTCCCATATATCCATAAAAACATTTATCCATATATCCATAAAAACATTTATACCATATATCCATAAAAACAATGTATTCCATATATCCAAAACATTTATACCATATACCATAAAAAACATTTATTCCATATATCCATAAAAAAATGTATTCCATATATCCATAAAAACATTTATTCCATACCATAAAACATTATACCATATATCCATAAAAACATTTTTCCATATATCCATAAAACATTTATACTATATATCCATAAAACATTTATACCATATATCCATAAAAACATTATTCCATTATATCCATAAAAAAACATGTATTCCATATACAAAAAACATTCATACCACATATCTATAAAAACATGTATTCCATATCCATAAGATTTCTGCAACTAAAAAAAAATCGGTTGGAAAATGATAGGTTGAAATCTGTCTGTACTTCAGTGAAGCTGCCTCAGAGAAGGAAGGGGAGACCATCGTCCTCAGTGAAATTTCATAAGAATAGAAATAGTTAAACATGAAAAAAACTATCCTTTTTAGATAAAACTATACAAAATATATTCCTATGTCACCAAACTATTGATTAAAATACACTGTTTTGCAATGAAGGTCTACAGTAACTTCAACAGCACTGGTTGGGGTAGCACCATGTGTAGCCGGAGGACCGGCTTGCTTCCGTTCCTCCTCGCTACATTGACTTCAATAATAAACCTAGGAGGCTCATAGGCCTCACCCCCTTCCATATACATACATGGTAATTATGACCACTTCCGGAGGACGTCCTCCAACCAATCAAAGCTTTTGCAGTATGAACTGACATGCTGTCAATGCAATCATAGAATAAGGATCAGAGAATGAACATAGTGATTTGTATTGGTATTGTGCCACATAGCATTATGGAGGTTTCATGTCTTGAGAAGCTTGGACATTGTTGGATAGAGATTATGAGAGAAGAATTATATTTAGAATTTGTGTTAGGATATTATTTAATTCAAATTCGTTTTTTCAAATTACAGGAGATAGAGGAGGTATATTATAAACAGTTTTCTTGGTTTTAGAGCTGTATTTTTGTGTCCAGTTAGTGCAATTTATAAAAATGTGCCTTGCTAACATCAGTAGCTAGGTACCAGCACGAGTGTGCAGTTTTCTCCGCCAGAATGGTAGAATGGCCAAAGCTGCAGAAAATGTTGGGGACCTTTTGTTGAAGAACCCCTTCATTCTCTGGGGGTACATGGAAAAGCTGCGAATTAAAAGTGAGGGTTGACCTCTGCCTGAGATCAGTTTCATGAAGAAGGACGAAATGGTGAGGGSGTTCAATACAAACTGGTTTCAAAAGTATAGCTGGTTAACAGGGAGCCTTTCATCAGGCCGCATGTATTTCTGGCCTTGCCTGCTTTTTGGAAAGTCTGAGCCTTGGTCGAAAAGTGGGTACAGTGATCTGAAGAACATTGATTGTTCAGCTAAACAAAAAAAACTAAAGCTGGGCATGCAAGAGTTTGCTTTTAGAGGACATGACAAGTGGGAAAGTTCCGTTAACAAGGGCAACTACAAGGAGCTTGCAGAGGCATTTGCACATTACAATGCTTTACTTGCTGAACATATTGAACTGTCTTTTCTGGGATGTCGAAAACAATTCCGAATGATTTGATAGCTTCAATGGCATCATCCATTAAAAGTTAGATTAAAGAGAGAGGTTTGAAGAAGCGCATTTTTTCACGTGCCCTCAGGTAGGCTTTCCACTTTCCTTCTGTATTTATTTAGCAAAGATGATAACACATAATCACTCTGAACAGACACAAGCAAAAACTGATTACATAAATGTTGCAGCATCCTAGGCTACACCTCAACATTAGAAATCTGACATGCTGTATCAGATGAAAATTAGAAAAATGTTCAGTCTGATCAACTGTTAAAAATTGCCCCACCAGTCTGCTTGCAGTTGTCAATTATCGTCAGGTATGTGGAAAATCAGGGCTTTGTTCAGGAATGTTTCTTGGGCTACTTTGATGTGTCAAGTAAGCGAGATGCGCAGTCTGTGTTTGACTTCAGGAATGTTGACATGTCTGAGTTTAAGTTCATAGAGAAACTGGTCCAAACCTACGATGGAGCTGCTGTAATGGAATGTATCTGCTATTTGTATTTACAGCCAAGTCCCCTCCTGTTCCCTGATTAAGAGGTGATGACCACTCCACTCCACTACCATTGTCAACTTTCTCCTGACACGAACTGAAGCCACGTCTCATGTGCCCGGTCATCCACTGGCACATTGAAATGTTTCCTCTCCAAGCACTGTGAGTCCCCCTATCAATGTTCTCTCATTACTGTATGCAGAGTCAATCACATACACAATCATATTATTACACATCAATGATTTTACTCCTTGCTTGGACTAACTCATTCTGAGCTCTTTCGTCTAACTGTGTAGTCTGTTGTCTTATAGTTTTTGTCTTCCCAGTCAAATCCTGTCCTGCACTGGTCAAGCCTCTTAACACCTAAACTCATGCCTCATACCCTCATTCAATCACTGCTGTGATCCCTTTCCAACACGGTGTAAGTAGCCCTCTCATTCCTATTCCCCATAATATTGGTTAAAATAATTAGTCTTTATTGATTTTTTAAACACACTATGCAGTGGGTCTCCCATCCTCCTCAATTTTTCAAGTCACCAGCCTCCATTGATGTAATTTTTTATTTATTTCACCTTTATTTAACCAGGTAGGCTAGTTGAGAACAAGTTCTCATTTACAACTGCGACCTGGACAAGATAAAG